>NC_081558.1:105393104-105435188 GCF_022355385.1 Mustela nigripes
TAGCTGATCTCCGGCTAGCTGAAGTAGTCTCAGCTTGCTACTTCTCCGCCATCTTGACTCCTCCTCCATGACATTTTTAGAAAGACAAGTTCAAACACACTCATTTTATTGAGGACTTTGGTTCAAATCTAAGTTCTAGGGCTTATTATCCATGTGTCCTTGGGCAAATTACCCAATCTTTCTGAGACTCAACTTCCTTCTATGTAAAATGGAGATACTGTTTATATTTAATTCAAAGGATTGTTATGTGTATTAAATGAGAGAATATGTGTACAGGACTTAGCATAATGGTCAGTATGTGGTAGGAGTTCAGTGGCTCCTCTCAGAGTAGGCTGTATTGATGTACGACATTTAAACTCTAGATGACTTTGTTAAAAGGGAAGATGTTCCAGCAAAGTGGATACTAGGTTTCTGTTTGTATTCCCATAAATAAATAACCTTATGAAATCAAGCATAAAAGTCTTTTTTTTAAAAGATTTTATTTATTTATTGGACAGACAGAGATCACAAGTAGGCAGAGAGACAGGCAGAGAGAGAAGAGGAAGCAGGTTCCCCACCAAACAGAGAGCCCAATGTGGGGCTTGATGCCAGGGCCCTGGGACAATGACCTGAGCCGAAGGCAGAGGCTTTAACCCACTGAGCCACCCGGGCACCCCAAGCATACAAGTCCTTAACAACGAATGGGGAGAATTCAATCCAAACATATAGTTTAGATCATTAAAAATAGTATTTAGTATTTATAGAGTTTTTGTGGTTTACTGTTCTTTTATATATAAATAAAAGTGGGGGTGTCTGGGTGGCTCAGTGGGTTAAAGCCTCTGCCTTTGGCTCAGGTCATGGTCCCAGGATCCTGGGATCGAGCCCCGCATTGGGCTCTCTGCTCAGCGCGAGCCTGCTTCCTCCTCTCTCTCTGCCTGCTTCTCTGCCTACTTGTGATCTCTGTCTGTCAAATAAATAAATAAAATCTTAAAAAAAATTAAAAAAAATAAAAGTGTGTATGTGTGTGTAGTAATTTTAATTTTTGTCTGTCCACTGAATAACCATATAGTATTTCCACTTTTAAGATGAAGAAACTGATTTAGAGATTTGATGTTCACATAGCTAGTCAGTATTCTTACTGGCCTTTGAAATCACATCTTCTGACTACTTCTGGCTCAGTCTCCATTTAATGAATGCTTATTAGGAACAAAGTCCCATAATGGGCACCAAAAGAGGTATATTGTAATGAGCTCACCTAGCACTTCTTCCTCCAGCTGTTCTTTATTTTCATTTAAAGATTTATTTATTTGAAAGAGAGAGAGACTGAGCAAGCACAGGGGTGGGGGACAGAGGGAGAGAGACTCTCAAGCAGATCCCCACTGAATGTAAAGCCCAACTTGGGGCTTGATCTCATGACCCTGAGATCATGATCCTAAGATCATTTGATGCTGAGCCAAAATCAAGAGCCAGATTCTTGACTGAGCCACCCAGGCACCCCTCCAGCTGTCCTTTATAGGAATCTCACAGAGTTTTCTGAGAACTGCCATTACGCACCTATCTCTAGCATGAAGTGATTTGCGTGTCACCTTACCTCAGCCATGGAAACTAGTCAGAGGAATCACCTAATAATAAAATAAGAGATTCAGATATACTTTAATAGACTGTGCCATCATTCATGAGAGAGATAGAGAGAGAGAATGAATATGTGTATGTGTATTTATTTTGGGAAGAGTGGACCCCTGATGCCTTCCAAGCCAATTTTCCCCAAGAATTTGAACTTACAGAAGAGAAAATTATCTGGGTATATGGAATAAAACATGTAGCACTTGGAAAAGGATAGCAGTCACTTTCTGCCATGGAGGAGAGGAAAAAGCCTCTCTGAGGCAAGACAGAAAAAATGAGTAGTTATTTAGAAGTCAGTCAAATGTGAGACAGAGTCCTAGAGGTGACTTTCTAGTTGTTCTCAAGCCTAGCTGCGTTCTTTCTTGGTGTTTCATGACCCAATCCAGCATCCTTACAATAAATCTCCAGTTTTGGTTGAATTATTGAGAATTTTATCTTTGTTACATGCAGCAAAGTTTTAAAATTAATACCAGCACCAAGACTGAAGACATGAAGTCTCTGCTTCTATAGGAAACCAACATTAGTATTTCCTAAAGGACTAAGGTTAGGCTAGGTGCCTAAGAAGTCCTGGGGAGCTTGTTAATGTGCCAATTCCAGATTCCAGGGCACCACTCCTGCAGGTTTCAGGTCAGGATGTCTGCAGTTTGGCCTGGGAACCTGCATTTTTTAACGAGATGTTCAGTTGATTCCGTTTCACTGCCAGAATTGGAAATGTCTGGCAGAAATGCTTTTACACCTATTTTGCAGATGTGGAAATGCAACTTAAAGACCATTGTAGGTCAAGTTGATTGTGAAACATCAGTCACATTGCAGTGTGAGTACTGATTTGATAGTATAGTTAACCATTTCCCCTTATGGGGTTACTATCCCACTGATGTGCTAGGATGAAGAGAAACCCAGTCAAACTTGGGTTTTTAGAGGGTTTGGTGGAAGGATGGGAAAGAATTGAAGATCAGAGCACAAGATGTTATGTAAGAATGGAGTAAGAAGTAGAGGGTGGGCAGAGGAAATGGAGTGACTCCTCTGCCCAACTCCCAAGGACAAACATAGCACCAGGCATCTCTGGCCGAAGTAAGGGGAAAAGCAAAAGCAGAAACAAAAGCTCTTTTGATGGAATAATTCATTTCCATGGCTCTGTTTCTCCTTTCTTGACTTGGCCTTTGCTGGCGTTGTAGCTCACAGATGTAGAGGCTATTCCTCTGATCCTGACCTCATGGGCTCATGTCAGATGGGCATCTTGGGAAGGATTACTTCCTACCCCCAAAATGACCCTGCCATAATTTACATTTACCTCGGCATCTTTCAGATGAGCATGTCTTCAGCAATTCATGGAGCAGCTCTAACCACAGTCAAGCTGCAAGGACTCTTGTGAGGAGCTTTTCCATCCGAGAAACACAAACAGTTCCATCGATCTTACTAACACCCTAGAGGTAAATGTGAGAACAATAAAATGGTCTTGGGGTGGAGTGAGGCTGAGGGATGGCTTAATGATTCTTGAGAGGTTTCCTGGCTTTGCCAAAAAGCATTGCTGGGAAATAGAACCTGGGTGTGGTTAAATTCTCCATATTTTAGGAGCTTGGTGCTGGAAGAAACCTTAGAGATTATCTAGTACCTAACTCTCTGAGCCCCAGTGAAAGGAATGGACTTGTCCAAGTTCATGCACCTTGTTGGTGGCAGAGCTAAGTCTAGAATTTGGGTCTCCCAGCACTGAGCTAAGTGTGTAATAAATGTTCTGCAACCAGCAGGGCATTGTACTGTGTACCCCAAACAAAATTACGTTAAATAAAGTCATGACTCTGCATAAAGCCTGAGCAGGCAGCCGGTATGAGAACAAGTTTAGCGACAATTGGCTTAGCCAGCCCAGCTGCCATCAGAGTACCCAAGATGGAGTGGCTTCTATCACAGAAATATTCTTCATAGTTTTGGAGGCTAGAAGTCCAAGATCATGGTGCTAGTCAATTCAGTTCCTGGTGAGAGGTCTTGTCGGAGGCAGGCCCCTGGCCAAGGTGGCCTCCGCCATTAAAAGATGGCGCCTGGCTAGTTGCCAGGTTAGGATTGCCTCGTGAGACTAAGCAGAACGCCCAAAGAGGAAGTAAACAGCATTGGTTGCTAGTGAAGTTGTTCGTTTAGGTACACAGCCTGATTCGCTCCCTCTTGTACCCTGCTCGCTGATTGGTCATGTAAGCGTATATAAGTGTGTAGACTTGCGGAAATAAAGAGAGAGAGAGAAGATGCATCCGAACCAGGGCGTCTTGTCGTCCTTGCGGGGCGAGGGCGATAAGGTCTCCTCCTGGTTTGCAGGCAGATGGCTCCCTTCTTTTTGTGTCTTCATGTGATGGGGAGAGAAAAAGAGGGAATGGAGGAGGGAGGGAGAGGAAAGCAACTCTGGTGTCTCCTTATAAGGGCACTAATCCCATTGGATTAGAACCCACCCTTTTAACTTCATCTAACCTTAATTACCTCCTTAGAGCCTTTATCTCCAAATACAGTCTCACTGTAAGGTTAGGGCTTCAACATATGAATCTTGGAGGGATAAAATTCGGTCCATAGAAACAATCACCTTCAGACAAGCCTTTGTCTTTCTGCAAGTCCCTATGGTCACGCTGATGATTCAGACGGAGGCAGGGACTTGCTGTTTTCACTGTCAATAACAAAGATGCTGCTTTTAAAAGGAAGATGGACGCACAAATATCTCCCAGGCATGGCACCTAACATCTATTTTATTTCCTGTGGCTTTTCCTTATGAAGACAGAGAACATCCACAGGAGCAATCCACTAACATCGATGAGTCTCTTAGGGAGATAAAAGAAAACATCCATATTAGTTGACTTGAGCTGAGTAGTCGTACAAACTAAGAAGTGGTACAGACCCACTATGCCCTATTTGCACTTCTGAAATCCAGAAAGCTCTGAAATCTGATTGGTTTTCTATAAACATGCTGTGAACTCCCTTGGTAACAAAACTCAACCTGTCCTGAAGTGAGGCTGTTTAGGTAACCTTTGCTTATCCCACGTATTGAGAATATTTGTATGCTTTGCTGAAGAAATGCTAAAGCATTGGACTATGGGGTCCTGGCCCAGATTCTGCTGAGGGGTTTGTAATATATTAAGAAAGGTGGTGAACTACTCGCTTTGTAAAATCTCAATGAGTATGAATTCTTGTAATATGTATGCATTCCAAAAATTTGAGGCAAGGAAATTAGAGTCTGGACTCGAGTGACTACTCTGTCCCAAGGACTGAAATTACGTGTGGTATGGCTAGGGGCAGGGCGCAAGCTTCAGCAGAAGGGGTGATGTGCCCCAAGTTGCCGGGAAATGGGCTGACACTGAAGCCAGCAGAACAGGTACGGATGAGAAGGTGAGTCATTCGTGCTGATGAGAAGGTGAGTCATTCGTGCGGACCTGCCAATCCTCCCTCTGCCTGACTCCAATTACGGCGAGTGGGGTCATGGAATTCTTCAGATGAAGTCTTTAGGTCAAAATATCTGGGTGTGTAGTGCACAGGCTTCTGAGGATGCGAGCCACGGTGATTTGAAATGGCAATAGAATGCAGTCGTTTCAGGAATTTGGCAATGCTGTCTCATCTAGCAGGTTGACCTCCAGGGAGAAGCCGAAGTTCTGCTCTTTCCTTCTTATTCATCTCTCTTTGTTGGAACTTGACCCAATCCCTTGATCTTTGGGCCTCCTCCCCACCCCCTTTCATTTAAGTTGGATGATGTGAATAGCTTTTCTTAAGGTATTCTGGATCAATACATAAAATATCATTAACAAGAGACTTTCAGTGCCACACGGGCCCTGTTTGGATGGCTACTTGATAGCATAGCTTTTGGTTACAGGGTAGCAGCTTTAGGGGTGAGGGTTGGGAGTCATGACTTTAGTTTCATGTTTGATATTAATTTCCACCGTGACCTTGAGCATGTCACTTCTCCTCTCTAGACTTAACTCCTCATGTAGAAAACCAGAGGCTTCACCTGGTGATCTCTGAGCGGTCTTTTATGGTTAATCCAGAGCCTGCAAACAATGAGGTGAATAATGATAATTACAATGCAGTCCCAGTTTGTTTAACAATTATTATGGGTTTTTTTTTTAAAGATTTTTTTAAAAAGACATTATTTATTTGACAGGCAAGAGACCACAAGTAGGCATAAAGGCAGGCAGAGAGAGAGGAAAGGAAGCAGGCTCCCTGCTGGGCAGAGACCTCGATGTGGGGCTTGATCCCAGGACCCTGAGATCATGACCTGAGCCAAAGGCAGACGCTTAACTGGCTGAGCCACCAAGGCACCCCAAAAAAGTATTGTTTGTAGACAGCTTTCACAGCATTAGGTCATTGGACACTTACAACACACTAGGATGTGCTGGGCACCTTGGTATTATTATTCTCTTCCAAATAAGCTCAGAGAGAGTGGAAGTTAGTTGACCAAGGTCGCAGAACAAACTGGTGTCTAGTGAAGAAAGGCTAGACCAGGTCTTCTGACCCTCTGGCAGGCTTGCCTGTGTTCTTTCCACTCGACCTCAGTACTCCACTAGTTTCAGAGGTGCCTTGCTCAGAAGTATCATGGAAATGCACCCCCATTGTGTGTTCACAATAGGAAAGAACATTACTTATGATTGGTTGTACACAGAAAAATTACTGATACTTTGTTTTTTTAATTTTATTTATTTATTTTTTTAAAGATTTTAATTATTCATTTGACAGAGTCACAACGAAAGAGGGAACACAAGCAGGGGGAGTGGGAGAGGGAGAAGCAGGCTCCTCGCTGAGCAGGGAGCCCGATGTGGGGCTCGATCCCCAGGACCCTGGGATCATGACCTGAGCCAAAGGCAGAGGCTGAACGACTGAGCTACCCAGGTGCCCCCTGATACTTTGTTTTGAACCTCAATAGTTGTTGGTTTTTAGGGTCGTTATAGGAGATGGGACAGTGCCAATGAAATGCTCAGCTGGGGGCGCCTGGGTGGCTCAGTGGGTTAAAGCCTCTGCCTTCAGGGCTCAGGTAGTGATCCCAGGGTCCTTGGATGGAGCTCCACAGCAGGGTCTCTGCTCAGCAGGGAGCCTGCTTCCCTTCCCCCTCTCTCTCTGCCTGCCTCTCTGCCTACCTGTGATCTCTGTCTGTCAAATAAAAAAAGAAAGAAAAAGAAATGCTCAGCCGGAGTGCTCTGGGGGAAACAGACAGAGGCCAGAAAAGTCTGTGTGGGAAGAGGGGCCATGGTCAATTGAGAAGCAGTGGCATTCCCAGAGAAAACACACTTCTGACCTGCCTCCTGTCCAAGAGTTTCGTACAGCCTAGTGTGGGCTTAGGTCGAACAGCATTTTCTATACTTGACTCTATTATATTTGGAGAGAAAATAGTCAAGAAGTGCTTTTGTTTTTGTTTGTCAAGACACAGATTTTCCTTGTGAGCTGAGAAGATTTTGACCTATGCAGTGGCCAAAATGTAGAACAGAGGACATAAGGAGGAGAGGACATAACCTCTCTGGCTGGTTTTCCTCATCTGGCATTCAAGGCCTGCTGCCTTCTAGCTCCAACCTTCTGGAACACCACTGCCCTCCCACTCTACTCCAAAACACCCAGCTTTTCTCTCTTGCCTGCAAGGCAGCCTGCCTCTGCGTTTGCTTCTTTAAGCCACTCTCTCTGTGATTTGTTCTCCTCATGTTCTATCTTCTGTTTTTAACGCCAGCACAGGGGCCATGATGCTTTCCCTGAACTCCCCAACTGGAAGTGGGGACCCCTTCCTAATCCACTGGTCATTTGTTTGACTTGTGGTTGATTCTCTACAATTTCCATCTTGTATTATAGTTGTTATATATCTCATGCTGTTATCTGACTGGGATCAACAAGCACATCCCCATGTCCTGTCCCCTGGCCAGAGCTGTTGCTTGGTGAAGTCAGAGCTTAATAAGCATCTAATGAGCAAAGGGATGAATGAGATCTAGGGGCCCTTCAAACGGGAACTCTCTATGATTTAAAAGTCATATCACACCTGTTCTGAAGGAAGGTTAATAAGAATCTATTTAGAAGTAAGATACATTTTACAAAGTTATAATTGAGCCTTGTCCAATCAAAAACTAAACTCTTTTGGCTGAACTATTTCTGTTTCTTTAAAAAAAACCAAACAAACATTCAAAGGTAGGTTCCATGTAGTAGAAAAAAATTGCCTGTGGATTTTTCCTGGGGACAGAAACTGTTGAGTTTTTTACTAGCTGTGTGACATTAGGCAAGTCATGCACTTCTCTGATGCTAATTTCTTCAATCCAAGACAATGAGATCTGTTTCACAAGGTTATTGGGAGGAGTTAGCGTGATAATGGATTAGAAGTGCTTTACAAACTGAAAAGAACTCCACCTGTAAGAGGGGTTAATCTCATTATCGTTATTATTATTTTAGAAGTCATTTCCATGGATCATAGATGTGGTCCCTTGAGCTCCTTTGAGCCTCTAAGTGTACAGACTGTATTTAGAAGTTTATATAATACAAATATGGGGTTGAACAACAGCCAGTCAGTGCTGATAGACCTGGGTCCTTATTTACGGAGTGCCTTTCCTCTGAGCTCAAGAGCTGTTAAAAGCTGGGTTCATCATTCTTTAATCAATTTCCATTCCATCATTTGCTCCACAAATGTTTACTGTATACCTGCTAAGGGGTCGGGCGCTATTTTGGACACAGATAGGCCATCGATAATGCTAATGTCCTGCTGCATTGTGGGGAATGCAGATTCATAGTAGAAAAGGGACTTTTCCACAGCTGCGTGCGTAGACAGGGTGGGAGTCAGGCGTGCAGCTCAGAGCTTAGGGTGGTTAGTGGCCTACATTGTCAGAAGCATAATCGTATTTCATGAACCGCAGCTGGGCACCTCTGGTTTGAGTCACGGATCTCCATCTATAGCAAACTGTGTCTTTGCCTTATTTGCCCATAACAAGAAATGATGTCAGTGGCTGAAAGGCACATTGTGTGACCCAAGTTACATGGGTCAGGTTTCTGAACTGCTTTGGTCGGCTCAGTTTCAGACACTTTGGAAAGGAAAGTTAAATGTAGCTATTGATTGAGAGGGATTGGAGTCTGTCCCAGAGCTGACTCCTGCCGAGCCCCGCACCTGGCTGCAGACACATTTCACAGAGTTGCAGTTTCCCTTTTATCCTCCAGAGAGGACAGGCTTTTTTCTTCCAAGTGCAGGATTTCTAAGATGCCTGGATAAAAGCTTGCCTTTCATGTGCAGGCAGGTGACTCAGAGAGCAGAGAGTCAGCAAGGATGTGGTAGGCCAGTCCAAGGTGCTACAAGGGAGCATGAAGCCTAGTTCCCATTTTCAGTTGTGTAACTCTCAAAGACATTTCCTACCCAAGGGCTTAGTAAGCTTCCACAGTTTTGGAATATTCCAATGGTTTTAGCCAGTCCAGGAAAATAACGTAGATCATTTGTACCATTTTCAATGATATGATTGTTGATGGTCAATTTGACACACTTGCTGAGGGATTATGGACCTAAAGAAAGAAAGATGATGGGAACTTCTCCCTCCAAAAGCTCGCTATGGGGTAATTAAGAGCATATTAAAATAATTCGATGGGGTCACTTATTGAACAAATAGTTCTTGACAAAATTTTGTTGGCAAAAGTCATATTCTTCAAAGAGCAAAAAGGATTTAGTAGATCCAGGAAAGGATTTTTGTTTTGTTTTATTTCTGGAATATGGTATTTCTGATAGCTTTCTAGGTAACTGAGAAAATTAGGAGAGAAAAGATTGTTCAAAGGATATAAAGTTTCGGTTCTGCAAGAAGAGGTTCTAGAGATGTGTGGTACAACACAGTGCCTATAGTGCACAGTATTGTATCATGTACCTAAACATTTGTTAAGAAGGTAGCTCTCGGGGCACCTGGGTGGCTCAGTGGGTTAAGCCGCTGCCTTCGGCTCGGGTCATGATCTCGGGGTCCTGGGATCGAGTCCCGCATCAGGCTCTCTGCTCAGCAGGGAGCTTGCTTCCCTCTACCTCTCTCTCTGCCTGCCTCTCTGCCTGTTCGTGATATCTCTCTGTCAAATAAATAAATAAAATCTTAAAAAAAAAAAAAAAGAAGGTAGCTCTCGGGTGCCATGTCCTTAACATAAAAAAAAGGAGCAAATAACAAATGGACACAAAGAAAGTTTGGGTGGTAACGGATAGGTTTATTACCTTGAGTGTGGTGATGGACTCATAGGGGTATCAGTATGTCCAAACTCATCAAATTGTGTACATTAAATATGTGACACTTTTTGTAGATCAGTCATACCTCAGTAAAGCTGTTAAAGAAAGAATGGATGGGACAGGGGCACCTGGGTGGCTCAGTGGGTTAAAGCCTCTGCCTTCAGCTCAGGTCATGCTCCCAGGGTCCTGGGATCGAGCCCCACATCGGGCTCTCTGCTCGGCAGGGAGCCTGCTTCCCCTCTCTCTCTTTGCCTGCCTCTCTGCCTACTTGTGACCTCTGTCTGTCAAATAAGTAAATTAAATATTAAAAAGAAAGAAAGAAAGAAAGGAAGGAAGGAAGGAAGGAAGGATAGGACAAGTACATTCCAGAGACAAACAAGAGAGGGAGGCAGAAGCCGTTCCCGGGCACCCAGAGTGGTCCTGTTAGAACAGATTGGAGAGGACAACAGGCAAATGTTACAAGAAAAGATCCTTGTGGGTCACCTTGACAGCAAACCTAACTTCTGTTTAATTGGCTAGGCAATGCTGCACAACTTTGAAAGTGCTTTTTGGAGCCATTTAATGATAGCTTGTGTGCAACCTAAATCTTTGGTCTCTAATTACTAGTTCAAATTCACCCAGTGTCTTATATGCCAGAAAGTGCTCTGAGCAATGGAAATCTGGCTTCTTCTGAAGTAATAAGTGACATTGTAATTCCTGATGAAAGAAAGCTTAGAAAGGTCTACCACAATGGCTTTTCCAATTACTACTTTAGGTGGGATTTGGTGTGACTACCACGAATAATTTTCTTGCTTTTGGCAAAATGGCCCCAGAAATTCAATAACCATGATGGGTCATTGGTTTGAATAAATAATATTTTGGCTTGGGTGAGATAACAAAAAAGGAAATTCCATATCTTCTTTTTGATTATATTTCTTTGAATCAATGAATCACTTTAAATATAAGAAAATATATAGGTATTTTTTTTTAGAGTTAGCTTTCTCTTGTTCTTTACTTGGTTGTTACAATATTCTCAGTGATTTAGGAATTGGTGTATTTATCTAGCTGTTTATTTTTCATCAAAGTAATGCATTCACTTGTTAAAAAATTTCTAGTGTAGTTCACATATAGTGTTCTATTAGTTTCAGGTGTACAATATAATGATTCAACAATCCCATGCATTACTCAGTGCTCAGCATGATAAGTGTGCTCTTAATCTATTTCACCCATCCCCTCACCCCTCCCCTCTAGTAACCATCAATTTGTTCTTCATAGTTAAGAGTTTTTTGTTGTTGTTGTTGTTGTTGTTGGTTTCATTTTCTCTTTATTCATTTGTTTTGTTTCTTAAATTTCATATATGAGGGAAATCATATGGTATTTGTCTTTCTTAGCATTATACTCTCTAGATCCATCCATGATGCTATAAATGGCAAGATTTAATTATTTTTTATGGCTGAACAATATTCCAGTGTGTGTGTGTGTGTGTGTATACACTGCCCCTTTTTTATCCATTCATCTATTGATGGACACTTCATTGTAAATAATGTTGCAATAAACATAGGGGCATGTATCTTTTTGAATTAGTGGGGTTTTATTCTTTGGATAAATACCCATTGGTGTAATTACTGGATCATATAATAGTTCTATTTTTAATTTTTTTTTGAAGAACCTCCATACTCTTTTCCACAGTGGCTGCACCAGGTTGCAATTCCCACAATAATGTACGAGAGTTCCTTTCTTTCCACATCCTTTCTCACACTTGTTTCTTGTGTTTTTGATTTTTGCCATTTTGACAAGTGGGAGATAAGAGTTCATTGTGGTTTTGAGTTGCATTTCCCTGACGATGAGTGATGTTGAGCATCTTTTCCTGCATCTGTGGGCCATCTGTATGTCTTCTTTGAAGAAATTTTTATTAATATCTTCTTTTCATTTTTAAGTTGGATTATTTGGGTTTTTTTGGTGTTGAATTGTGTATTTTTTAAATATATTTTATATACTAATATATTATCAGAAATGTCATTTCAAAATTCTTCTCCCATTCAGTAGGTTGTCTTTTAGTTTTGTTCTTTATTTCCTTTGCTGTGCAGAAGTGTATTTTGATTTAGCCCCAATAGTTTATTTTTACTTTTGTTTCCCTTGCCTTAAGAGATACACCTAGAAGAATGTTGCTATGGCCAATGTCAGAGAAATTACTCCTTATGCTCTCATCTAGGGTTTTTATGTTTTCAGGTCTCACACATAGGTCTTTAATCCATGCTGAGTTTATTTTTTGGGGTGCAAGGTAAAAGAGAGTGGTTCAATGTCATTCTTTTGCCTGTAGCTGTCCAGTTTTCCCCACACCATCCCTTGAAGACACTGTCAGATATTCTTGTCTCCTTTGTTGAAGATTAATTGGCTGTATAAGCATGGGTTTATTTCTGGGCTCGCTATTATGTTCTATTGATCTATGTGTCTGTGTTTATACCAGTACCCTATTGTTTTGATTGCTTTGTCGTACATCTTGAAATGTGGAATTGTGATACCTCGTTTTGTTCCTCTATTTCAAGATTGCTTTGGGTATTTGGGGTCTTTTGTGGTTCCATACAAATTTTAGGATTATTTTTTCTTGTTCTGTGAAAGATGTTGTTGGTACTTGAATACATTAAATGTGTAGATTGCTTTGGGCACCATGAGTATTTTAACAATATTTGTTCTCCCAATCCATGAGCATGGGATATCTTTCCATTTGTGTCATCTTCAATTTCTTCAATCAATGTTTTATAGTTTTCAGAGAACAGGTCTTTCACCTCACTGGTTAAGTGTATTTCTATGCATTTTAATCTTTTTGGTGTAACTGTAAATGGGACTGTTTTCTTAATTTCTCTTTCTGTTACTACATTATGCATTCAGTTTTAAGTATTTCTGTTTCAAATTCTTTATTGTTCTCCAAATGAGTATGTATATGAGTATGTATAGAGCACCACTTCTTCTAAAATACCTAGATCTCCAAATGGTGATGAGAGCAGTATAGAATCGTGGATCAGGCCAGGCTCAAAAATGCAGGCAGGGTGGATTCTGTAGGGCCTCTGCTTTCTGATGTTGGGCAAGTCACACACTTGCTCTGGGACTCAATTTTCCTTCAGGAAAACCCCCTGGCTTTCTTGCCTTCCACTAGTATTTATTGATGTATGTTAAGTGAGGTGCAATGTGCTGGATATTGTACATACAGTTCCATTGTGCTTTTCCTAAACCTTAAAGTCTGAAGAGGGAGACCTAAGTTCACCCAGGAGTTTGAATCATGAAAAAAGAATATCCAGGTTTCTATGAGAGCCCAGGGTGAGGAAGTACCAAATCACACTGCTTCCTGGAGGGACTGAAACTGGTGCTAAATTGTGAGTGAATTCAAGAGAACAAGGGGCATGAACTCTTTACGGGCAGGGAGAACAGCGCAGAAGAATGGACAGAGACATGAATGACATGTATCAGGTACTTGGAGAAAGGGATAAGCATGGGGAGAGGTGACACATGGGACTGGAAATGATGAAAGTCCTTTAGGCAAAACGGTGAATATCACTACTGCTAGTAATAACTATCTTTTATGGATTGAATTAAAAATACAAGTTAAACATATTCATGTTTCAAAGATTGGCAAAATTAGTATTGCAGAGAGTCTAGATTTCAACGAAATAGTCATTTCAAATACATATACCATTTCTCAAATGTAAGCAAATATTTAAAAAGATCTGCTGCCTTCACTGAGACCTATTAACAATGTCAAGAGATAAAGAAGTATGGAAATGATGTCCTTCCACAATATAAAATTTTACAACTGTTCATTTAAATGTTCACCAAAGTGCTTTAATAAACAGTCCGAATATTAACATATTCTTGAGAGTAGTAAGAGTTGAACTACTTAGTAGTATTTATCCTAAGGTAGTTCCCTTGTCTATAGACATTCAAGATATTTTTCATTTCTCAGCACAATTTCCTAAGTATTCAAATAGAGACAATTTTTCATGTTTACTTTAGTAGTGACCTATTAAAACCTGAACAGGAAAAGAGGGGAGAAAAAGTTTAAGTTAGAAATTACAATGGGAGAGAAGTGTTGAAATTCAGTTTACTAATGATTAGTAATTCCAACCATATGTGAAGTTCAACCACTTTTGTTAGTTTTCTTTGCTTGATAACCTTGTGAACCTTAGGAATAATCATTTACACACCAGAAGAGTTATAAGGATTAGAAATAATGTATACACCGTGCATAGTATATAGAGTGAGTGGGTAAAAAATTAAAGCACTATCACTTAAAATAAAAGTAAAAGTGCTATCACTTTCAGGCTCTGTGCCAAGTACTCTCCTGAACCCACCTTGAGAGCAGGACAGATGGGGAAGGTGAACCAGTAGGACTTCTGTGGGAGCAGAAGTCCTGGGAGAAGTAGAGCTGTAAGGGCTGCTATCCTGAAGGTTGTTCTAGAGCTCGTGGAGTTAAGGAAGAGAGACAAAAGCCCAGCTGGGAGGTCAAAAGTTGGATCGTGCATCATGCTGACCAGAGAGGTAAGAATGTAAATGCGAGTCAGATGCAAGGCTGGTAGCAAAGTGGAGGGAAAGAATCCAGGATCAAACTGCTGAGTGGGGGATGAGGTCAAAAGATGAAGATCTAAATTTGCATGTGGCCCAGATTTCAACTGTGCAGTCTCAATGCCAGAAAGTCAAGGTTGGACCCTCAAAGGAGCTGCACTGGAAAGGGTAGGTTTGATGGCAGATATATGTGTGAGAGTTGGTCTTTGCAGTGAGTGAACTGAGATGGACAAGGTAAGTAAACATGAAAAACAGTCAATGCCAAAACAGGGAGACCGTGTCTAGAGTTTCATAGAGGTAAATGCATTACGCTGGAAGGTCTTTCCATCTAGGCAATACTCCTGCTCCGACACTGTAGTAACCACTCCAAATGGCTAAGACCATTGGGGCTAAAATTAAAATTGGCCTCTCAGATACAATAATGGCCTTGTTCTAATGGGAATCCTAGGGTGGCTGTGGCACCTCCCTCAATTCAGCCCTGCTTTTCTGTCGGGGACTGCCTCCGGCCGGGAAAGTCCCCGCCATTACAAGAAGGTGCTTGGCTCACTGCTAGCAAAACATGCTGCAAGTATACAATGAACTTTCTGGTGAAGCCCGCCTAAAGGAGGACATAGTTATTGGCTGTATCAAATTTAATCAGCATAGTAACAGGACTCTCATTGGCTCTCCCCATTGCTTGACCCCTTATTGGTCACCCTGCTGTATATAAGCTAAGGAAGTTGATTAAATAAACGGAAATGAAGCATTAACACCATACCAGGCTCATTGTCGTACTTGCGGGCCGAGGGCGACACTTTTCCTCTCATCTTCGCTCCAGCAGCAGACTGCACCTCAGATCTGCCCTACATGTTCTCCCCACTTAGAGTTTAGTGCTGAAACTTCTGCCAGAAATGGCTTTTTCTTCCTGGCTGGACTGTTGCATCCTTTAGCATTCCCTGTCACTTCTCTCCCTGGTGAAGAAATGAACTCCTTCTTTTGGGCTTCTGGAACACTAGTCCCAACACAGGTCATGGTGGTCTTATCTACCAGATAAGACTGCTAGCCTGACCCACCAACTAGTGTCCCAAAGGCATATACAAAGGCCAAATGTTTAAAAATTCTGAAAGTGACTGGTTGGACTTCTAACTCTATAGCTCACTTGATGTGTATTTTGGGCAAATAATGTACCTCCTGGGAGTCTCAGTTCCTATCAGTGTTGTTAAGGGATTTAATAAGATAGTGGGTAGTGGGTAGAAAGATACAAACCAGCATGATGTTAGATAAAAATTAAAATGTTTGTTAAATTCAATGTATGTAATTCATAATATAAATATGAACTAGCCAAGTATCTTATACTGAGTTTTGGGGGCAACCTTTGGCTCAAGAAAGAAGTTTGTTTTCCTGCATTATCACACTGTGTCCTTTGGTAAATTCTCTGATGTCACACAAGAACAAATCATTTTCCTCTCTTAGTAATTTTATTAGAGTGATAAAATGGTGACATTTAAATCTTATTGGATGTATAATCCACCAAGAAAGATGTTTAAGTTAATTTTATAAGCGTATTTTTTTTCAGTTTTGATTTCTCTTCAGCATTCTGATTTTCAGTTTATCATTGAGATGGATGAACAATTTCATTTTTTTGGTTCTTTTTCCATTTCTTTTCAGTTTGATTTCATTCAGACTTGCATGGCCCTCCATTCGGGGCCTGAGCGATACTTCTTGCATGATCTTTACCCTTGAAAATAATTAAAAAATGAAACTCTAGTGTAAAAAGGCTCGATTCTATTGGTGATTCTCCCATCTCCATCTGTGCTACTCAAAAATGTCTGCTTTCTGTACTCACAAGACATTAGTCTTTTGGCACTATTGTCTGGAGCAAATAATGCTGAATGTAATAATAACAAATGATCTGGCATGTACATCAACGTGGAAACAGGTTTACAGATGCACAGTAATGTACCTGCAAGAATACATCATCTTTTAAAATGTGCATCTTGAACATTTTTACTTTCAGCCAAGATAAACACCACATCCATTATTAGAAAGATAGAAAGGCTCTTTGTATTCTGGAAGGATTATTGATAGATGATTGCTATATTTAGCCATGGAAGCTAACATCTCACTTAAGGAGAAAAAAAAAAAAAAGCCCTCTATTCAGAGAGTACACCAAGAATTGAGGTATTTTAAGTTACTTGCCTAAAAGGAGGAAAACAATTGGAACAAAATTAAAGAAATTGGGTAAGAGGATCAAACGGTAACATTCAGTTATATTTAGGACTTGAAACTAGAAAATCTAAATCTATGGAATATTTGTCATTCACTAATTATTTTGCAAATCATTCCTTCTTCCCTTGACTGAGTCAGGATACTAGTTCAGTTTATGAAGGTCTCTGGAGCCAAGCAGGGAGATTGTTAGTAGGTACTCTCTCTCTCTGTGTGTGTGTGTGTGTGTGTGTTAGTGGGAGGAAAGTGGGCAGTTGGGGAGATGGGAAATCCCAAGACCACAGGGAGAAGAAATAAAGAGTTAAGAAAGCTTACATTTAAGAAGATAGAAGTAGAGACCTTTGCTTCTACAGCCTGAAGATTTAGAGAGAACTGAATAAGAATAAAGTAGATTGATGGGCAACACTGAGAAATCTAGTAGTAGTTGAGTGCAGAACAAGCTCTGCTATTCAGAGTTCACTTTTATTTACTCACGGGGTAAAATTAATAAGTGATGCACCTGAAATGTAAGTTCCAGGACGTCTTGGCTCCTTCCACAGTTTGGCTGTTGTGAACATTGCTGCTATGAACTTTGGGGTACAGATAGATCATAGGGGAAAGGAGGGAAAACTGAATGGGAAGAAATCAGAGAGGGAGCCAAACCATGAGAGACTCTTGACCCTGGAAAACAAAATGAGGACTGTGGAGAGGGAGGAGGGTCAGGGGATGGGCTGACTGGGTGATGGGCATTAAGGAGGGCACGTGATGTGATGAGCACTGGATGTTGTTATATGCAAGTGATGAATCATTGAACACTACACTAAAAACTAACAATGTACTGTATGTTGGCTAATTTGAGTTTAAAAAGAAAGAAAGAAAGAAAGAGAAAGAAAGAAAGAGACTTTTAGGAAAAACCTGGTCCTTCATTCATTTAGTCATTGACTCTCTGATTCATTAATGAAATCAGAAAATAATAATTCTATATCTACCATGTACTGGGCACTATGCTATATGATAGAAATACTCTTTAGACAAACATTAGTAAATGATAGGCATGAATGAACAGTACTGAAAATACTATGAAAATTCAGAGATCGTTCCTCAGGATAAGTTTTAACTGGAATCTGAAGAATAAGTTAGTTTCCTAGGCAGAGAAAGAGTGAATCCAAAGGATCCGTCCAATCCCATAGCTCTACGAAATTGAATTTTTCCTTCTTTATTTATTATAGCCCTGCATCATCTGCTAACTTGGGTTGCTGGTATGATGTAGGTGGTGAAAAAGAATGGAACAAGTGAAAAGATAGAGAGGAGAAAGGGGCAGAGAGGTAGGTAGAAGAAGACTTTTTTTTAAAAAAAGATTTTATTTATTTATTTGAGAGAGAGACAGTGAGAGAGAACATGAGTGAGGAGAAGGTCAGAGAGAGAAGCAGACTCCCCATGGAGCTGGGAGACCGATGCGGGACTCGATCCCGGGACTCCGGGATCATGACCTGAGCCGAAGGCAGTTGTCCAACCAACTGAGCCACCCAGGCATCCCAGAAGAAGACTATTTTGATGGGATTTGTAACTTCTCATTCAGTGGTTGAACAGTATTCATGGGGCCTAGTAGATTACTCTTTCTTCACTTCCACATATTCTTTGTTTTGTATGCAAGTACTTCATATTTTATCAATATAGGAAATATCAGTGGCAGTATAATAATGGGTCAAAAGACTGACTTTGGATTCATGCAGTTCCAAGTTTAGTTCTGAGAGTCTTTACCTCTCTGGCGATCAGTTTCTCATTTATAAATTGAAGGAGTTGGGCTAGAGGAACCCCAGTGGTCCTTTGACCTCTGACATCAATGCTAAAAGGAATGTGGCATCCTGTGTGATAACCAAGGGTTAGCATGCTTTCTAATAGGCTGTGGTCCACATGCAGAGACTCCCAGAGTAGGGGTTGGAAGGGGCCTTATAGATTATGTTGTTCCAGTCTTTTGTTTCACAGAGGAAGAAACCAGGATTATGTCTCAACCCTTCCCATATCATTGCAATAATGGCTATTAATTATTAATTATGTATACCTTGCAGTTCTTCAGAGAGAAGGGAAAAATGTTTATTCAATGAATCTGGAAGGGATTGGGTAGGCTGATTGAAAGGTTTGCCAGTCATAATATATATATATATATATATATATATATGGAAAAGCAATTTTAAATTAAGATGGACTTCAAGTAACTTAAGAGAGGGCCTGGGGATATCAGCAGGATCATGGTCTTACAACCTCATAGCCTGGAAGTCAGTATACAAGGTACCCTCTGTGCAGAGCAGCAGATTGGGTCCACCTCTAACTATGACTCTTGTCTTTGCTTCCTTAACATTTAATTCAGTAGAGTCATCTCAGCAGGATAAAATGGTCACAGAGGTTAAAAAAAAAGTGAAATTCTGGAAAACATTTTTAAAGATGGCAAATATGAAAATCCATTTGTCTTTTTCCTTTCTTTTAAAGTTTTTTTTTGGCAAATTGTAGAGTGTCCTTATTATCAGCCATTGGTCATGAACCTCTAAGTTCCTGTTAATAATGCCCTTGGGCTAATACACCTGTGGGATCCATTGTGCTATTGTATTCTTTTGCTGTTATTTAATTTCAGTTGGCTGAAATTACTTATTAATCTTTTCCTCCCTTTTTAATAGCAAGTTTTTTTGGCACTAGTATCATGGCTAATTGCTTTATTTTTGCATTTTACTTTGCTTGGGTAGCCACAGCTGCTAAGTGAATTGGGATTTGAATATAAACATAAACCAGAAAGATTTTCACCAAGTAAGAACACTAGTAGTGAGAGAAATATTTGTTATTAGTCATCCCACAAATGATACACTGTGCTACATCTCTCCGGCATCATGTAGAACACAGTATGGAGGTGGTTTATCACTGGCAACACATTTAGTATAGTTAGTAACTTTTTCTAGCCCTTTACCAAGATCTTCTGGTTGTGCTTATCAAGTGAAATGAAGAGAGTTCTGAAATAATAGTTTGTAGATTAATACAGCTAGTACAAGTTCTCCAGCCAAAGATTGCACACACATGTGCATATCATTATGGAGAAAGCTGTCATGAAATGGCGCACTAACAGATTTAACTCCTAATTTTGTTTGTAGCTTGGTACTGGACTTGGGAAAAGTTGTTTTCTCCCACTGTGGGCCTCAACTTACTTTCCAATTTTGTATTACAAATGTTTGGATTACAAAATGTATTAAATATTTCAGTTGCAAAACTACAATGTAAATGCTATGATACAAATGGACTCTAGGTACACCCCAATACCTGATAGGTTCTCAATAAATATTTGTTTAATGAATGAATGACAGACTTCGGTTATATTGGTTGACTGTTTTAAGACTACTGATTCATGTTCTATATTTACCAGAAAAAATATTGACCTTCCATATATTTGGAATTTGGGGGTGGGTATAGGGTGAAGAAATGGCTTTGTTGCAAATGATTACCTGCCTTTGAGGTAGCATTTTTATTGTGCATCTCTTTCTTTAAAAATCTATTTATTTATTTGAGAGAGCACGAGCATGACAGGGAGGGGAGAAGGGAGAGAGAATCTTAAGCAAACTCTGTGCTGAGTAAGGGGGCTGATGAGGGGCTTGATCTCAGGATCCTGAGATCATGACCCTGAGATCACAATCTGAGCTAAAACCAAGATTCAGAGGCTTAACTGATTAAGCACCACCCAGATGCCCCTTATTGTGCATCTTTAGACTAAAGCTTGGTATACATTTTGTCTCCTTTTATTGGCTTAGTTTTCATAATGATTCCAATAAGATTTAAGAAGTTACCTTTGCATGTCATTTGCCATGTGATTTCTTATCCCCAAAAGGGAAAAAAAAGGCAATCGGTTGAAAAGTGTTGTTTTTCAATATTCTATTTGGACTGATCATTTCAACCTGTGTGTACTTGGGACCTAAACATTAATGAGATTGGCACACCCCATTTTAAGTGGGCATTATGCCAGTGTAACAGATGGTCCTTGAAATTGTCAGTTGATAGCTTGTGTATAAGTCTCTAATATTGTCAAATGGACAAACTCCTTAACAAGAAATGTCAAAAACGTTTGTCAGTTGGCTTCCAGATGCCTTACCCATGCATCATTACTCTGCAATTCTCTTTAGACTCTTAATAGTCCCCTGAGAAATCAATGTTAAAGCATGTGGATGGGTGATTCCTGGGCAAAATACATCCCAATGACCTATATACTCTTCTGCCATTTCTCATCTTTCATAGACTATTCCTTACCTCCATTACACACCTGCGACAAGAATTACTTTTATTGAAACTTTATCACTTACCATTTTCTTCTTAGGAAGACTGTTACTTCACCTTCACCCAAGAAAGAGAGTGAAAAATTCACACACAGTAGGTAATCAAGAAAGGCTTGCCTTCTGAGAGATGCTACCTAATTTCTATAGCATCGTTATTCTCACATGGCTTTTGCCAGGCTGACTCATCATTTTTTTGTCCTTTGAAATTTCTGTCATCTACTTTATTCCTCCTTCTTTTGTAACTAATTTCTTTCAGCTTCCTAGGCTTTTTGTGAAGGCATGGCCCTCCTATTAGCCAGTCCAAGAGATACTTAAACCTAGACCTGATTATTTATGGTCTTTGCCAAAGAGTAGACACTGAGCACATTCGTTAACTGCTTTGTGACAATCTTGCTGCCTCACCGGTCACTTGTGATCCTGTTTACACTGTCAGGATTGCTGATTGATGGTTTTCAGTTGCCAAGTAAACTGGCTTTGTGGCCATGGAAAAAGCATTATTTCATCCAACTCATTCATTTACTCATCAGGTATTAAATCAAATCTTCTAAGTTCCACATGCTGTTCTAGATGCTGCAGATACAACAGTGAACAAGTGGACATAGCCTTTGACCTTGTGGAGCTTACACTCTGGTGGCAGTTTGGAACTGATACCCTCAATAGAGACTGTAACCAATTTGCAGTGAATACTCATTTATAATGGTGAGTTGACTTCAATATTGTCACCAAAAAGAGTTCTAAAGGGTCAGGTGTTAGTTGTTTTTTTTTTTTTTGTTGTTGTTTTTAAGATTATTTATTTATTTATTTGACAGATGGAGATCACAAGTAGGCAGAGAGGCAGGGAGGGTTGGGGGGGTGGGAAGCAGGCTCCCTGCTGAGCAGAGGACCTGATTGGGGGGGGGGTCTGGGATCATGCCCTGAGGCGAAGGCAGAGGTTTTAACCCACTGAGCCACCCAGGTGCCCCAGCTGTTTTTGTAATAGATCATGAGTTATAAAAGACGAATAGTAAGAAAATAATGAAGCACAAAAAAGGCCACAAATTCCTTTCAATTTATATTCAGCGCTCTGGAAGAACATAGTGAATATATGGGGGGGAAAATTTATGCTAACCAGTAATTGATCTGACATATTAGCAAGGCTCTTTAATTGTTAATTGTAATGTACTACATTGTTTTTAATTAACTCAATCATTTATTTTGTTTCTGTACATTCTACTAAGAACCAAAGCTAGAGAAACTGAATATGCATACATAGCCAATCAATTACATGGGTTAACCAGAATTAGGCTGGAATGTCAATATTGGTGGTGTTAACTCTCATTCAGTTGTGTAATACAAGTAATATGGCCACGTATCATCTGAACTAGGACAGTTTTTGATGGTGAAATGGGAAACCCCAATATTAGGGATCTAGTCCTACCCAATTCTTGGCATTTTTAAATAACAAGTTGTCAGGCTAGTTGTGTATTTCCCCTCTTCCAAGTTCATCATCAAACAATTTCATTATAACTAGGTCAAATGATTTCTTATTAACACTTTCAGAAAGCACTTCTGTCCTTAAATCCTTTTTCACTTTGTGTTTTGGAGAGGGGTTGGATTTCTCTTCTTTTCTTTCTTTCTCTTTCTACAATGAGGTATTTGAAGGCATCTAGCCTCTTATTCTTAAAAGCTATGGTCTGGCTAACTGCCCAACCTCATCTGTGCTCCCACTACACCTGTGATAATCTCTACCTTATACCTTACCATATCTTTTAAAATCATTTATGTTTCTATCACCTTTAATAAGCTCTATGCTTCTGTAGGGCAGAGATCATGTTTTATTCATACTTTAACCTGTCTGTGACTCTGGTTGCTCATCTTTAAAACACAGATAATAACAGTACTAACCTCATGGAGTTTTACAAAGATAACATTAACTAAAACATTTGGAATCCTTATAATAGTGTCTGGTACATAAGCAGCTTTTAATAATGTTAGTCCAATATTATTGTCATCATTATTTGTTATCATAATGCCCATAGTCAATGTCATATACACAGAAACATGTATACTACTTATTAATTCATCAAACATTTATTAGTGTTTCCAGTATTCAAGATACTATATACTACCAAGATGAATCAGGAACCTATTTTTTAGTAAGGGTGGGGAAGAGAAATGAGATGTGTATATAAATAATTATAAGTGATTGAAGACAGGTAAAGATACAGCAACACTGTTACTTTTAATAGAGAACATTTTCAGATAATCTTGAGGAAAATGTAAGATTTGCATATGTAGCCATTTGTGTTATTGGTGTCAGGAGGTGAAGATATTATAAGAACGACTATGTAAGTAAAGGTACAAAAAAGTAAAATCTTGAAGTTTGCTTAAGGTAACAGCAAATATTGTCTAGGAGTTAGGGTTGGAGAAGCCTTTAAGGTAGTTTGGATTCAGATAATAAAAAGGTCTCAAATCAGACCACAGATTTTGCATTAGATTTTATTTTCCATTTAATAAAACATCTGGGTTTTAAAAACTATAAATAAAAATAATGAAAATTCATGAACTAGGAGGTTCTCCTTGTTTCCTTTCACTGTAGATAATGGGGAGGTGGCTATACAAAAATCATCCTGGAGGGGCGCC
Organism: Mustela nigripes; assembly: GCF_022355385.1. Classification (NCBI taxonomy): domain Eukaryota; kingdom Metazoa; phylum Chordata; class Mammalia; order Carnivora; family Mustelidae; genus Mustela; species Mustela nigripes. The sequence goes on from NC_081558.1 coordinate 105,416,523, forward strand.
TGGGTGGCTCAGTGGGTTAAAGCCCAGGGTCCTGGGATCAAACCCTGCATGGATGGGGCTCTCTGCTCAGCAGGGAGCCTGCTTACCCTCTCTTTCTGCCTACTTGTGATCTCTGTCTGTCAAATAAATAAAATCTTAAAAAAAAAAAAATCATCCTGGAGTAGATGGTCAGCTAGGCAGGACCCTTGGGTTCTGAGCCTGGATCAGCTTCAGTATGTCACTCTTACCAAGCCAAGTACTCTTCCTGCCTCTCCATTTGTAAAGTGGTAAATATTAAGGATGTGTCTAGATGGTTCTAAATGTATCTTCTTTCCTGAAACTTTTGAGAGGGAAAGAACATGTAATGGGTACAGTGTTAGGAGCAGAAATTATTTATTCCAATGAAATAGGTAATTGTTCTTAAGGAACAATTGACTCTACTATCACTCTTCTCTACTTCCTAAAACTATCAAATTTTAAAGAAACCCTGAGTTTTCTGATTTTTCCATGTATTTACTTAGGCATGCAATAGAAAAGCCTAAATATTAGTAGACCCTAGGTTGTGGGCTCTGCAATGCCACACATTCAAGTTTTAACTCCCCAGTGCTAAACGCAGGCAGGTTTTCTCACGTTCAGCAGGAGTCCTCCACTAATAAATGTCCATGTTTGGCTGAACCCTCATGATTAATATTTGTAATCATGGCCCTAAGGCATTGGAAAATCCCAGTATGCTGTCTGAATCACCAGAAGCCTGAATTATAGGCTACCTCAGGTTTCTTATTGGGAGTATATTTTATTGTATTTCAAGGTATTGAAAATTGGGACTAGAATTTAACTGTGGAGGGATCTTTGTGTAATCTGGAGTGTGTGATTTATCCGCACATCTCTCTCCTTAACCATTCCAGATAACAAAGTGTTTTAGGTTTGTTTTTATGCCTGAGAATAAGACTTATTGTGAAGGAGAGAGTCTTCTCTCAGGATAACTTGGACTACTGAAAGAAAAAGATAATAAACATTTTTTCCCTACTAAACATTTTGCAGATAAACAATATATAGTATTGTTTAAAATACTATTTTTAAAATATTCTGATAGAAAAGTAGTACTTCAAGGGATTTTTGGCTCTGCAACCTTCCCTCAGAACCTCACACAAGAAAAACACTCTCTTCCTCTGCATTTGGATGATGATTACATGCATAGTTTTAAAGTACATATTATCAATAAGGTGACTCCCCATATTAGGGGACTTTGCTTCTTGGTAGATTGTTGAAAAGAAGCTAAAAAGAACACCTCACAATGTCTTCAGGGGCTTTGTTGGGAGAACTTTAGAAGCGCTGAAGCCTCTTGGAACAGTTTTGAGGGGAGGCCAAAGAGATCTCATGGAAGCCAGCAAACTCTGAATCTGAGTAGCAGAGAAGCGGGAGAATATTAACCTTTAATAGGTCCAGGATGACTCCCACCTCATCCCCCCCCCAAATAAAACAAAACAAAACAAAACAAAACAAAACAAAACAAAACAAACAGGGGAATGTAAAGAGAAATATAAAGTCGGGTAAGTGGGTAGAGGAAGGGGAAACATACACCTGGAAAGTTACTGCAGCAACTGAGAACCCCAAATTGAGACCACTGAATAGGATTCATAAATCTCCTCCTCTTCTCCCCCTTCTGCTTCTGAATAAAACCAAACCCAGCTCAGAAACCCTAGCCTCTTGTAAGGCTTCCATAATCCATCCTGGAAAATCGTTTGGGATTGATGCACAATCCCAATCCAATCCATTTTCTAGTTTGCAAAGGAAAATCCGGTCCGGCGTTTATTTTTAGCAGCGCTTCCCTGTGACCGAATGCTACAGCTCTTCAACTGGGATAACTGAGGACCGTATTGGGGAGAGAGGCGGAGGGGGCGGGGGAACGGGAGGCGGTGAAAAGGGGAGGTGGGAGGCCCTGCGCATGCGTGCCAGCGCCCATGCAAATCTGCTGTACATCCAGAGAGCAAAGTGGGATGATCTGTCACTACACCTGCAGCACCACGCTCGGAGGACAGCTCTTGCTCGCAGCTTCCAGACCCAGGTAAAAAAAAAAAAAAAAAAAAAAAAAAAAAAAAAATGAGCGGGCATCGTGCATGCATTTCAATACCAGATGCGCGTCGCAACCTAGCCCCAGTAAAGGCAATCTGCTGCTGCTGCTGCTAAGTGTCCTTTGGTGGCTGATTGCAGCTTCAAGGTTTAAGAAATCCCATCTTTCAGGAAGCCTGAGGGGGAAGGAAGGAAGTACGGGCGAAATCATCAGATTGGCTTCCCAGCTCTGGGAATCTGAAGCGGGCCCACATCTTCCGGCCAACTTCCATTGAACTTCCAGCACTCGAAAGGGACCGAAATGGAGAGCAAAGGTATGTGGTTGTCCCCATCGGGGGACTTCCCGCTGCATGTGCGTGTGGCCAGGGCAGTCCTCAGCGAGGGGACTGCAGTGCTTGGGGAGAGAGCATCATACTAGGTCGATAGGAGGAGATGCTATGTCCGTTGCAGCACCCGGGGAGTGTGGCAGGAAGGCGACTTCTTTTTAACTCCCACCGCTTGGAAGACAGTGTTTAATACTCCATCAGTTGCGTAGTGAAGTGTGATGAGTTTTTTTTTTTTTTTTTCTTTTTGGGTGGGTGGGGGGAGAGTCTTTAGATGGTGGGGGAGGAGAGAGATGTTGGTAAAGCAGTTTCTTTCCTATAGAATGGATGGGCTCGAATACAGATATTTCATTTGCTTTAGGATTGCTGACAGGCATGTTCGTATCTGATATCCAATAATGCATTGCTATAAAAAATGTTTGGATTTCTCCACCCCCACCGCATAAAGATGGTATTTCTGGGTGTGTATGACCACATCCTACTGCATTTTGAATATATATCAGCAGAGAAATTGGGTCTATTTGAAACAGTGTGCGTTAGAACTGACCTCTAAGGAGAACAGTGTATCAGTACTGCTTGGCTCCCATGCATGATGCATTTACTAGTTCTGGACATGTATACATTAATATTCTCCTCGTAAGCAAATCTGTATACTACACGCATACAAACTGGTAAATGAACTGTAAAAATCAACTTGTGATGGCATATTTAACACACATAAACAGAATGTATTTTTTGTGAATTGTAAGGTTGGCGATCCTTTGGGTTTAACTCCATCTATGCAGGTTTCTTCTTCCTCCTCCTCTTCTTCCTCCCCCTTAAAACACCCACCAGGTTGCAAGAACCTTGAATGATGTGGTCAGATATCCAGTAGAAACATTGGATGTATTTAATTCTGGTGAAATCAGAAGAAATGATGTCAACTTTTATGAAACTATATTCATTACCCAGAACTCGAGAAGCTATATTTGAAACAAGGTTTTATTTTTAAACCGGGCATGTCAGTCATCGTGGTAATGTGCTCAGAATCAGGGAGTGGTGGTGGGTTACCTATTTCTGAGCTGATTAATAAAAATGAAGTGTTGAATGATAGCAGGTATGTGTTCAAGAAAGTATTTTAAGTATTTCATTAGAAGGCTTAAGTATTTGAACCTAGGTGAGGACTTACAGTGTGAAGAGAACTAAATTGACATGGATTTAGACTGGTTGGCAATTTTCAAAGTAGACAAATTATTCTTATGATTTGCTGATGGGCATTTCTATGATCGACAGTGATGTACATACATGAGAGGATCCATGTCTCCATATACACGAGGCATATATTTATTAACTCTCTTCTGTAATCCATTTTTAATGGAGAAGCCAGTTTTAACTCATAGAGGTCTGTAATATCCTAGTTGATTAAGTATTTCTGGCACATAAGTTAACAACAGAGAAAGTATCATTTTACTCTAAAGCAGTTTTTTGTACTCAGATGACACCTGCTATTTGGTTATTTGGCAAGGGTTCTTAGTAACACTTTTGCCTCCAATTTATACACTAATTCTTGATCCATGATATAAAGAGGATTTATCTCTTGGTGATACTTTTTTTTTTAATTTCCCTTCTTTGCCCATAAAATATGATACCTGTCACTCAAATTTCCAGGTGGTTTATATCTCGGATCGATAACAGTAGTGTTCTAGCTATTAAGTACTGCTAGTCTTGGGAATTTGGAATGGAGAAAAAAATATATCTAAGAAGAATCAGGCCAGAAGTTCTATGCCAATCCAGAGTGCAGTGATACAGGCGTGATTCACAGCACCGACCCAAAGGCAATGAAGAATTTTGCCCCAAGCCAATATTGTGGTCATTTTGCAGAGGTAGCGTAAGTACCTGGATCAGGTAAAAGACACATTGCAAGTAGTTATACATTTAGTTCTTAGACTCCCTTATAACACTGAATTAGCCAGGTAGTGATCATATTAAGAATGGCTAATTACTTAAACATTGTCCTCACTTTCTCAGTTGATGCAAAAGGCACAGCTAACAATGGTAGCTAACTTGAAATTTTTATTCGAGAAGAAAGAGAAAGAGTATAGTAAGAGGAGTGTATCCATATTTTATTCTAATCTGTGTGTCTTTCATACTTTATGCTGTCATGTGCAGACTTCTTCCCCCAGCAGATTTCAGTTTAATTCTAGGAAGACATTCTCAAATGTAAGTACATTAAAAAAATTTTTTTTTCTACTGGAAAGTCTAACACAGATTCAAATAGTGTTATTGCATGACTCAGTTGAAGGTTCAAGAGTTCTCCATTTTATAAAAGAATTAAATGGCCCAATTAACTTTAAATATCATTGCCAGCCTTTGACATCCTTCATGTTACCTCCAACATTTGAAAAACGTTTCTTAGAACACTTGTCCAGAGTCTCAAGCAGAACATGTCATTTATAAATAAGATAAAAAATGTTTGCCCCCTTACTTAGTACTTTGCATCACTTCCTATCATCTAGGGTAAGGAAGAGAGGAAAATGAATCAATAGACTGAACAATCAATCAAGATTTAATTTTAGAGATTTTTATGTACATGGTAATTAATATCACCTCAAAGATTTGGGTTGGTGCACAGTCTGACCAACTTTGACAGAATTTGTGCCTTGTACTGGTTCACAGACTTCACTGTGCATTAGTATTCCCTGGCATGCTTCTTAAACATCCTTATGCCCTGCCAAAGCCATCCCAGTGACATCAGAATGTTGAGGTGAGAGAAGCACAGGTGTTTGTTTGTTTGTTTGTTTGTTTTAAGGTGCCAGGTGTGGCATTGTTTGGGAGCCACTCATTTAGACTTTTGATAACCAAAATGTGATTTGAAAACTGGTCTTTTTAGAACCACAAAATCTGGATCTTTACTACAGGCTTATTGAGTCAGAATCTGATTTTTAACAACATCCCCAGGTAATGTACATGCAGATTAAGTTTGGGATGCATTGATTAAGTGTCAGGAAAGCGGTTCTTTGTCCCGTTCTCTCTCTTCTACGTTTTTTTTTCCTTTTCTGCCTGCACCACATCTTTTCTTTGTTAAGCTAGATTCTCAACCTCAGGCTGGCATATTAGAAACACCTGTGGAGCACTGAAAGCATAAAGATGCTTAGGGAACCCTTCTAGACATTCTAATTTAATTGGTTCTGGAGTGGGACCTTAGTGTAGGTATTTTTAAAAAGCTCCCCAGGTGATGCTAATGGGTGGTCAGACTCAACCACTGGCCTAGGCCCTTGCTGCTCAAGGTGTAGCCCATAGTCAAGTAGTATTAACATCATCTGGGATGCAGAAACTCAGGCCCTACCCTAGACTTACTGAATCCAGTAGGTCTTTCAGGAAAATCTGCTGGTTGTTCACATGCACATTAAAATTTAAGCAGCACTGGTCTAGATCTTAGGGAACTGACTGTATCTGAGACTGCCAGATCAGTCTAGAGGATGTGATATCCTCGAATCAATACGGAAGCTCCTGAATATGTGATTATGTTCAAGGTCTTTGGTTGGTTTTGGAAAAATGGAGATGAGATGATAAGAAATTCCTTGCTTCATAGTTAGATCAGAAAATGGACTCATTTTTAAATACCCTCTTGCTTTTCCTCAAGCCATTTGTTTTCAACACTTATTCTATAGGTTCAATCTGAGCTTCTAACCACCTCCTTGGTATTAACCCAGATTAGTGTGATGTTAGACTGCTTAAATCAAGGTATGTCTTACAGGGAGTATAGCCTTAGCCTCTTCCCATGATTATATGTCCCTGTTCAACTCTTTTGAGATTCATTTTATGTACCCCTTGCTCCATAAAATCTTCTCTGACCTCCCACACCTAATTAGTATTTTGTTGGCATACTTTATATGACCTAAGTACCTTTTTGTCCCCCATGTAAGACATTTCCTACAATCAGCATTGCAGTTTTTGTGTTCTTTACTTAATTAATATTTATTGAGCACCTGGTATATTCTCAGTGTGCTTACTCCTGAGACTGTAAAAGAACATGAAGATGCAATTTCCGGTCTTAAAGATCTCCCTCTCAAGTCTCCACTAATAGATTAACCTTCCTGTGGGCATCATTTGAACCTAACATTCCTGCAGCTACCCAGCTGCCGGCTTCAGACAAAATGTTTTTGTTTACTATAGGTTACATGTGTTGAATTGAATGGTCTTACTTAGTTTACCAGGCCGTGTTCATGCATCCAGGAGATGGTACATTGGAAAAGGTGAAGGATGTTTGGCTACCAAAAACACCGGTTTAATTCCAGACCACAGAACTCAGTAACGTGACCTGCTTTCTCTGTAGAGAACTGCGCATGTATTCCCAGTGAAGATTCACCTCTGTTCTGGGTTTCACACCAATCATTAGAGTCGAACCAGGGGCTGGTTTATTTAAGGCATAGAACAGTCATTTCTTAGAAACCAGGGTGGTCCACTCTGCAGGAGAGAAAGGAAATATATATGAAGTAACTAGTTTAGCAGAGAGGGGAAGTGATTTTAAGAAAAGCTATTTTGTGGTTAGAAAAGAATCCAAAATTCTGAGCCATTGTGGTGGGATAAGCAAAACTTTAAGGCAGTGAAAAGCATCTAGAATAGGCATTGGGCTTAGGAGATCCATGTTCCTACCCGGTTCTAATATGTAACCTTGGACAAATCATTTTCCCTCTCTGAGTCTCCTGATTCCTCAATATTCAAGGGAGTTCATTTCATTCAATTCAAAATATTTATTTAGCTGCTGCATTGTTCCAAGCACATTGTTAAATGCAGGGGAGGAGAAAGAAATAGTGTATTGGTTTGCTTTCTAGAAGCTTCCAGTCTTGGGGTACATGGACAGGCCCAAGAGTTGTTGATTTCCAACATGGTGTGTTTTTTCCTCATTCAGAGTTCCTTTCCTTTTTCAGAGTTCTAATGGTTGGAATAAAGTCTTCCAGTGATTGTGGCTTCTGTAGAGGCTTTTCACATTTCACAGCAACAGTGCCTACCTTTTGTTCCTCCTTTGGTTTATCGACACAAAGTTGTTGTGTGGGGAAAACATTTGAACTCAAGCTAAGTATTCTAAAAGTGGTACTGACTGACCAGCTCCCTTGCTAGTAACCTATTGTCTGACTTAGGTGCTTATCATGAGGCTTGTTAGCATTGGGAATGAGTCTAGAGGTGGTCAGGAGTGTCATCTCCTTATCTCTGTCTTGTTATTGCCTTTAAGCTTCTGATGTACTGACCCTATTAGGCATGGTGTTCTGTACCCATTAAGTGGCCAATTGTGGTATATTGGATTTTCTGACTTGTTACATACTAGCAGTCATAAATAACATTCATGAGATACTTTGTATCTTTCAGAGGGCTTTTAATATATATCATTGCCCTTCAAACCCTGTGGTCAGGCATTTTAACTTCATTTTAGAGATAAAAAACAGAGGCTCAGAAAGACTAAGTGACTTAGGCAACTCATCTTATTTTTGTTTCTCTGTAAAATAAGAATTAATTAATAATAAAATAAATAATAAGTACATAAAATAAATAATATAATATATACTAACATAATATAATATAAATAATAAAATAAAAGAAATAATAAAATAAAATAAGAATTATTGTAGCCACCCCAAGCCCCATACCATACTATCATGATTATGAGATAAAACTTATAGCAGTAAAGCAGGTAGAGTTCCCTAGAATTATTGTCTTTTGGTACTATTAGCTGTTTGTCTTTTCATGAGAACTGAGATCCTGGAGGGGAACAACTGGTCCTTCGCCAACTTTGTATGCCGTAAAGATGCTCAACAAATCATCTCCATTCCTTTTGTGCATATTCGGTATTTCTGTAGTAATTTCTCAGACATCTGCATTTGTCTCTGTTTTGCTGGGACTTAGTCGTGAGGCAGTTACATAACATCGTGTGGGTTTGGGGATGGAGATGCATTAGGTCCAGTATTACACCTTGAATGGGTTTCAGACACTGACCACGTGAAATCAGATGATTAATAGCATTCTCCATCAGAGGTACACATCAGAGTCATTGAGAATGCATGGGACACGGGACTGGGGTATTTACAAAGCACCTTAGATGATTAAGGTATTCACTTTCCATTATGAGTCAATAGATGAGCCACAGGGGATTATGAAACCATAACATGCACCTGAATCCTTTATCAGGAACACTAAGGACTCCTACTGCCTGGATCTTGAGTATTATTATCTATAGTGTTAAGAGAGTGACGTGTAGACAAGAGACCTAATTCCTGTACTACAGGCTTGGGATAGCAAATAGACAGGTCAGTAGATGGTAAGTGTCTGAGGCTAAGAAGACACATCGTTTCCCCCAATATCTTTGTCTTCATCTCCTCATTAGCATCCTTGCATTCAGAACATGGTGGATGTTTTTTCTTTTCTTCCCCCCCGCCCCCAGGATCTCTGCCTATAGTTCTAATTTTAGTTGGCTCTTCTCTCCATTTACTTTTTTTTCTTTTAAAGATTTTATTTATTTATTTGACAGAGATCACAAGTAGGCAGAGAGGCAGGCAGAGAGAGAGAGGAAGGGAAGCAGGCTCCCCACTGAGCAGAGAGCCCGATGTGGGGCTCAATCCCAGGACCTGGGATCATGACCTGAGCCGAAGGCAGAGGCTTTAAGCCACTGAGCCACCCAGGCACCCCTCTCCATTTACTTTTTGAAACAGTCTCTGTCTCCTTGTCTTTGGGAATGTGGGACTCCCTCCCCCTGGTGGTATTTTATTGGCGTGATGAACCTGATGGCACCTTGGAAGAAGTCCCAAAGGACACCTGTTGCTCCTCCACAGACCATTTTTCTTTTTTTCAAAACATATATTGGCTTTTTAGCCAAAAGACCCCCCCTCCCCAAGCACTGATTCAGAGAGCACAGATTGAAAGTGGTCTTTAAACTCTGCAAAAGAAGGGAAGGAAGCTGCTATTCAGTGGTTAGATTTTTGTTTCTCTCCTGTTTCTGGACTGCCAATAGCCTGAGAAGCAGCCCAAAGGCACTCGACTGTAAAAACACAACACAACACGACACAACACAACATAACACCACACCACACCCAGAAGCTTTCAGAGGCCATTCAGAAAATAACTAAACATATCAAAGATTACCTTAGCTAGGAGGCAGGAGGAAGCAGCAATGCCAATCTGTGGATAATGTGTCCATCTCTCCCTACCCCATTCATTCCTACCGTTATCACCCATGTAGAACGATCAGACTTTCCTTTAATCCGCAAATACTGATAACATGCAAATAGGTTGAGCAGAGCTTAACACTAGGTGAACTGGGACATTCCTTTTCAACTTTTTGGAAACCAAAAACCTAGATATGTTTCTGACTTCCAAAAAAAAGTGACATAATTATTCTAATTGTTAAAATCTGCTAAGTTTAAAATTAGATTACTTATGCAGTTTTCTCCTAAAGCACTTTCATTTCAAAATATTTTTAACATTTCTAGTACTATTTAAAATTGAATTTGATTTACTTCTTTTTCTCTTCTTGGATTTAAAGGAGAATATTTGCTATATGTCAAGAAAAAGGTTGCCATGTAAATCACACTTTATTTGCAAGTCTACCAATGATTTAAAATGAGATGTCCTGAGTACTTTTTCCCAGTAGGCTTTGCATCAGCATCATTGTAAAAAGCAAAGTGATGATGCAAATAAAGCAAACCCTCAATAATATTGAGGCAAGGGAGACAACCAAACAGGAGGGGAGGGAGGCGGGGGGTGGGCTAAATGGCTGCTGGGGATTAAGGTGTGCATTTGTGGTTTAAGTACTGGGTATTGTATGTAAGTGATGAATCAGGAAATTCTACTCCTGAAACTAATATTGCACTATATGTTAGCTGACTGGAATTTAAATACAAACTTGAAACAAAAAAGTAAAGACTTTGTTTAAAACAACAACAACACTAGTATTAAACTAGATGCTAGAAAACCTGGATTCAGGTTCTAGTCCCTGTATTCAGTGGTCGGACAATCTCTTGAGAGATTGAGAGAACAATCTCTTCCTTCTTGTCTCTGGAGCTCAGTGTCCTAAGCCGCCTTTTTTTTTTTTTAACTCTATTTGCCTATTGATTTCTACTTTTTAAAAAAGAAACTGCTTTTTCAGCTAGTATATAATCTTCCTTTACTTCATCCTTTTTAGACTTGAAGTCTATGAAAAATAAAACGTGGTGGTCATAACTACCACATTAATTTTTTAAGGACCCGCTGTAGGATTGAGCTAGTTTTGGAATACTGTGAGTTGTGTGACTAACATTACTGGGTCTGTAACTGAGCTGAGCAATTAACTTGGTTCCAAGTCAGAAAGGACTAAGATGAGGAAGAGAAATTGCTATGTGCCTGGCATTTGTAGATTACATGATCATGGCCAAATATAGCCCCGGGTATGTCTGACATGTGAGGGCTGAGGGGGCTTTGTGGCAAAGACCCTGGCTGGGGAGTCTGAAGATTTGGACTTGAGTCCTGTTTCCCACCCCAAATCATGATGAGTTTGAACTGGTTACTTCTTTCTCTGGTCTTGTTTCTTCATCTGTGAAGTATGAATGGAGTAGAGGCAAGATTCATTTAATCTCTGGGATTGTCGGAACCAGCATTTGTGAGGTATTTATGTAGGGACTACAGTGGATTAAATTCTGCTTAAGGATTTATGGTTGGTGCCTTGGTCTCTCCTATTTCTTTGGCTGAGTGACATGTTTGCTCAGCAGATTGTACATTATGGTTTTATAACTTTTTTTTTAACCTCACATGTGTCTTCTTTACAATTAAGATTAGTTTATTTATACATCAGTCATATGTGAAGTTGATTTGGTAGCTATGGCTTTCTCCTTTCTCCCAACCTAACTGCACCTCACCACTAAAAAAAAAGTAAAGACTAAAAGAATGCTGCAAGGGATCCAAGTGTCTAAGTGCTGAGTGTTTTAGTGACATAAGAGAAGGAGATTTGATTTTCTTTTAGCTCTCAATCAGCAGTAATATATTATTCAAAAATAATTGCATTTAGTCCTTCAATCTTCAAACAATTTAAAAACCAATAACTATCTCTTCTGATATTTGATTGGCTACTGGTCATTCTAGATAGAAGATACAGTTTTGCTTTCAGATGAAAGTGATCCAAAGTCTAAGAGTTTCATGGTTAATAAGCTAAATTTCTTTATTGCACAAAGAATGAAATATAATGATGAGGTTGGAGTGTTTAACAGGAATGTGTTGATGAACATGAGCTATGATCAGAAATACTCATGACATGATGGTACTTACAAAAACCAGTGATGTGGTTCTATGTACCGATTATATTAATGTGAAATTTATATGTCCATGGACAAAGAGTAGATATTAATATGCAAGAAATGGCAATATTTGGGTAATGATAATTGGATTTTGAAAGGATCTATTCCCCATTTTTAAATTTTTCACTAATATTTAAGTTTGTTTTTAAATAAAACAAAGGACCACTAGGTATTTGAGCCTAGTGATAAACTTTTAAACAGATCTACTCAGACTGAACTCAAGCAAATCTCTCTATTCTTGGTTTTATGCTTTATTCACATGAGTCATTAAAAGGACATTTGAAGAGGGGTGCCTGGGTGGCTCAGTGGGTTAAGGGTCTGGCTCTTTGTTTCAGCTTGGATCATGATCTCAGGGTCCTGTGATCAAGCATCGGGTTAGTCTCCATGCTCTAGAGATTGCTTGGAATTCTCTCTCTGGCCCTCCCTCACCCCTGTGCAGGCCCATGCTTGCTTGGGTGCGCCAATGCTGCTCTCTCTCTCTCTCTCTCCAACAACAACAACAAAAGGAAGATAGAACATTCGAAGAGATTACTGTCTTTTGAAATAATGCTTATGTAGCTTTTGCTCTGTACCAAGTGCTGTGTTTTACATATATTGACTCATTTAATCCTAGTAACAATACAGTGAGTCAGACACTATTGTTATTCCAATTTTAGGGAGTGGAAAAACCAGGTTTAGTGACTTAAAGTATCCAGCCAGGATCCCAGAGCTAGGAAGTGGTAGACTATCTTCTTAGTCTGTGAGTTTAACCCCTTCTGAACGTCTAAGGCTTATTTTGCTCTAGTCTGGTAAGTCAGTTAACCTTCCATTGTTGCTGAAAAATTAGCTCAGCTGTGCACACTCATATGAAATGTGTACATTTCATTAACCTTTAGGAAGCCTGATCTCCGTAGGCTCAGTCTCCCCCAAGCCCGGGGCCAACGAGAGCTGATTTAGGGAATCTCTCGGAGTTCCTGCGTGCTATCAGGTGGGTATGAGAAAGAGCCCTCTGCTCCAGTGTGCCTTCCGTTGACTTCCAAACCCAACAGCTTAAGGAAGCATGAGGTTACAACTTCCTTTTTTTCCCCTCTTTACCTCACCTCGAATAATTGTCTTGCTTATCTGGGAAGCTCAGTGGTATGGTAGAAAGATTATAAGGCATAGCAACTTGTTAATGCTTTTGCCTTGGGCCAGATCTATCTCTGTGCCTTTGCCTCTTCATTTGTACCACATCTCTTTTAAGTTAATGGAACAAGGAAGGAAAATATATATAAGGAACCAAGCATAAAATCAGTTCTCAATAACAAGAGCATTGCTTTTGTGGTTACTATTTGACCCTTAAGCTCACTACTTCCTCTGTTCCTGAATGGGGCTGGATTCGTATCTCAAACTCCCCATTACCATGTTAGCTTGGTTCTAGGGAACTAGATGCAGCTTCTGGTGTCCTTCACACCATAGGAACACTCCTGATACATGACAGGATCCCTGCTTGATGTTGGAAACTGCTACCTGTCTTACTCATAGTGCCATATTCTTTCCTCCCCCTGTCATTCCCTTCTTCCTCCTTTGACATGAGCTATGATGTGTCTAGAATTGGTTCTACTCTTCCCTTCTCTTGAGACTGCTGACCTTGCTGCCATCAGTTTTTTTCTTTATCTTGCCTAATTTATGCTCACTTATTTTTCTTATTTTTCTCTGGTTGGAGACACCAGAATGCCATGCAACTGTGGTGTATGGTTCAAAATGATAGTTGTGTGTGTGTGTGTGTGTGTGTGTGTGTGTGTTTAAATTTTATTTATTTATTTGACAGACAGAGATCATAAGTAGGCAGAGAGGCAGGCTGAGAGGGGGGGGAAGCAGGCTCCCTGCTGAGCAGAGAGCCTGATGTGGGGCTTGATCCCAGGACCCTGAGATCATGACCTGAGCCAAAAGCAGAGGCTTAACCCACTGAGCCACCCAGGTGCCCCAAAAAGGTTGTTTTTAAGACATACTGCTTTTATCACACTCTAAAAATTGAAGAGTAATGACATTGTTTGGTTAATCTACTGCCTTTTTTAAGTCAGAATTTTACTAATTTGTTTCCATTATCTGGCCTAAAGTGAAGTCCAGTTTCCTCAGGTTATGTAGACAAGGTTCTTTTATACCTTGTTATTGAAGATAGAAATAAATGTGTATTTTGCTGATTTTTTTTTTTAAAGATTTTATTTATTTGACAGAGAGAGATCAAAAGTAGTCAGAGAGGCAGGCAGAGAGAGAGGAGGAGGCAGGCTCCCTACTGAGCAGAGAGCCCAATGCGGGGCTTGATCCCAGGACCCTGAGATCATGACCTGAGCCGAAGACAGAGGCTTAACCCACTGAGCCACCCAGGCGCCCCTATTTTGCTGATTCTTGAGGAATGTTAGAATAAAGGATCATGGGTGGGATTCCCATGAAGAAAACATATAGCTTAAAAGAGTCAGCAAGACTATTCCTAGAAAATCAGCCCAGTACAACCACACTGGTTATTATTAATAATGTAAACAAATAATACATGTATACAAATAATAGGTTTTTGGATGAATTATTTATCCATTTATCTGTGCCACGCACATTACTTGCTATTGGGATTAAAAATGAAAAAAGACAGTTTCTGACCTCATGGAGACCTCATAGACCAGCTTTTGAAGATAGTAGACACAAACAGAAGTCTGGGAAGAGCTGACAGCTGGCAGTGCATGGGAAAATTTAGTTTCAATTTTAAATTTACTTGTAATATCACATCTTCTGTGTGGATTGCTCTGGCTAGGTGTTAACAGGCCAGGAACCAATGAATATGACAAGTTTCTATCCTTTCCTATCACACAGATATAGAAATATAATCTGTGGAAATACAGGGAAGGGAGTTGGCATTTGAGCTGGGTCTTGCAGAAAGGAGGAATGGAAACATTGGAAAAGTATTGCAGAGGGTAGACTAGTAGGAGCAGAGGTATAGATTCACTGGTAAACATGTTGCAACTAGAAAAATTTTAAGTGGTTGGTCGATTCATTCATCTAGCAACTATTTGTCATGCTGGACGCTGTTCCAGGTGCTGAATATGGTAGTGACAAGTGTCCGTTCTCATGAAGCAGGTAGGTTTGGGGACAGGATATGATGAATGAGGAATCATGAAAGATTGGGAGAAAATTGTGGAGGCTTGTTAAAATTACATATTATAGGTGATGATAACTTACATTTCAAAAACATTAATTAATGTAATTATCTTTAAAGATTAGATTCCCAGGGCTTTTACAGTATAATTCTACTGGCAAAGCTTCAGTTATTCCCTAGCTTTTCAAGAAAACTTCCACTTTACAAAGCAAGATACACCTATAAGCCTACTGCCATGGTCAGAGGAAACACTATGATCCAATATTTCACTCTATGACTCTTGCCAGTCTCTTATGCTGAGACACTTTCCTTGCTTAATGAAACAGTGAATTTCACTTCTGTTCACTTTTGGTTCTCAGTCACTTGAAGTTTTTGCATTGAAAATTACAGTTTGGCATTTAGGAGAAAGGGCCAGAGAATCTTTTTGAAATGTGTCAAGTTCAAAAATTGCTCCCTGAAGGTCTATAAATGATTATCAAGACTCAGAATTATGACAGGGCAAAAACTACACAAGTACTAATATACATGTATTTTGCAACTGTGTTACATGAAACTGTTCAAACCCTCTGGCCCTTAAGATATGAAGACTCATGGTGAGAAATATATTTGACTTCAAACTTACCGTCACTCTTTCAATGGTAAATTTTGATTTTCTGGCTATCTTTCTTTATAGAAGATAGGGAAATTAAAAAGAGCAGTTTCTGAACCCAATTTTGGTTTTGACTTTTCTCTGCACAATTCCTAGCCGATGACATTGGACGAGGTTCCTAATCTCCTGACTGTAGATTTTATCATCTACATAATGGAGAGAGTAATAGCATATATTAAAGGAGTTGTTTTGAGGATTAAATGAGATAATATATTAAAGTGTTTACTACACTGCCTGACATATGGTAAGCACTTAACAAAATGTAGCTATCATTAACTATCCCGAGACTACTTCATTACAACCTAAAATCAAAGCCATGGCTTTTGCTGAGTCTGATGGATTCTGGTTTGCTTAATTATTAAAATGAATTTCAAGCATAATATTCCAGTCTGAATCTCTAGTTTTAGCTCAACACAGAGCTGTAAAATACAGTAACCCCTCAGGGATACTGCTTTGGGATCAAAGTCTTAAAATTGTTCCAGGAAGATAATTCCTGTCAAACTGGACAACGATAATCAATGGTTGAAATCTAGAATACCACATTGTATAGAAAAGGTCTCATCCTGGCTGGTGAAAGATTTATGAACAAGATTTTGAAATTGAAGGTCAGCAGATGGTTTTCATCTAATGGCCATAAGGAGCAGTTAGACAAAAGGCAAGGACAGCCTTGTCTTTTCTCTGAGCAGCCTCTTTTGATCTTGACTGGCCACTGAATCATGTCTCTGTAAGGTTGTGAGGGTGTCGGGAGCCACTGCTCCTTCCTGTGCTACTCATTCCTTCAAAAATGTTTCTAGAACAAGAAAGTTATGAAGATAATACCTCATGAATAAAATTTAAGGTGATTTCTTCCTTTTCTTTCTTTCTTTTTTTTGTTATGTTTGTCACAGTTACAGAAAGCATATTCTCCAAGATAGTTCCTTGTTTCCTCCCTCATTTTTTTTTTCTTTCCAGAAACAATTTCTTTCAACTCTTTTTTGATATTTATTCGGATACTTTGAATACTACTCTATTCTTGCTGCCTTTGAATTTCTCAGCTCTGTTGTTGATGGAAATGAACCTTGGAAATGAGCTTTCCATCTCTTTTCATGAGCCCATTCTCACCACCACAGACATCCTTTATCCCCCCACCCCCCAGCCCCCCAATCTTCCTAGGGCTGTTACATCGGGTACTTTGGTTGGATCAGTATTTAGTAATTACATTATTACAACCACGTAAATATTTTTTGTGACTAAGCCACGTTAAGCTATGATTATGCTTCCTTTCCTCTTAAGATTTTGTGTTTTTTTTTTCTGTGATTGATAGCTGTCTTGTTTTTTTGTTTGTTTGTTTGCTCAGCTCTCTTCATAATTTTTAAACTACAAGTCTCTGCCAGAGTTCCAAATCTCATCTCAAGACATTTAATCATACAGGAACTCTATCAAGGTCATCTTCTTGAAATAATCTCTCTGAAATTTCTGACTTGGTTTTACATGTACTCTTTTCCTTGATTCTGCTTGTATGGGTTTGATTCTGGACTCTTACTTTCCATCACCTTGGAAAATCTCTGCAGTTCTCTTTGCCTAGATCTCTGGCTCTCATGGATCCTCTGTATTCTTTACTCCCTTATCCTGGTAGAATAAATTTTCCATTAGCTTCCTGAAAAAAGGATACAATGTAGTTAAATTTCCTGGGCCTTTGCAATATCTGAAAATACCTTCGTTCTTTCCTTATATTTGAATAATAATTCGGTTAGGTATAGAACTGTAGGTTGAAAATAATTTTCCTTCAGAATTTAAATGGCACCACTGTAATGTCTTTTCCTGCTTTCAGTTTTGTTGTTCTGGTCTGATGCCATTCTGATTCTTTATTTTTTGAGCATGACTGATTTTTCTCTCTTTGAAAACTTGTAGGATCTATTCTTTTCCCCAGAGTTCTGAAAATTTATAAAGGTTTGCTTTGTGTGATTTAATATTTACCCATTATGCTTGACACTTAGTAGACTGCTTTAATATGGAAACTCATATTCTTTATATCTAGAAAATTTTCCTGAAATTTTTTTCTTGCTGATTTCCTATTCCATTCCTCCTCCTCCTCCTCCTCCTCCTTCTTCTTTGTTATGCTTTGGTTCCAGCTTTTTTGGAAATCTTGTTACTTAGATGATGATATCTTGAATTTATTTTTCTGTTTTTATTTTTCATATGTTTTATCTTTTATTTTCCATCTTTTTGGCATTTTCCCCTCTTTTCTAGGTGATGGACTTAACTTTATCTTTAATCTTTCTATTAGGTTTTGTTTTTAATTTCTGATATCAGACTTTTAGTCCCAAGATCCTTATTTGTTGGTTTTCTTTGAATGTTTGATTTTATATTATGCTGTCTCATTTCACTGAGGCAATATTTTCTAATACCTGGTTGAATATAGCAATGATGTATTTTTTAGAAGTTTTCATCTCCTTCTATAGCCTTTGTTTCCAGTTAGATTGTTTGGGGTTTTTTTGTATACATTTTTTTAAGAGATTTTATTTATCCATTTAACAGACAGAGATCACAAGTAGGCAGAGAGACAGGCAGAGAGAGAGGGGGAAGGAAACAGGCTCCCCATTGAGCAGAGAGCCTGATGCGGGGCTTGATCCCAGGACCCTGAGATCATGACCTGAGCCCAAGGCAGAGGCTCAACCCACTGAGCCACCCAGGTGCCCTGGTTGTTTTTTGTTGTTGTTGTTGTTGTTTGTTTGTTTAATATTTTATTTATTTATTTGACAGACAGAGATCACAAGCAGGCAGAGAGGCAGGCAGAGAGAGAGGGAGAAGCAGGCTTCCCACTGAGCAGAGAGCCCGATGCGGGGCTTGATCCCAGGACCTGAGCTGAAGGCAGAGGTTTAACCCACTGAGCCACCCAGGTGCCCCAGGTTGTGTTGTTTTGTTTTGTGTTTAACTGGTTACTTTAATTTTTCTTTTTCATGTTGGAGACTTTTTACAAATTTTTTTTCTTTTTTTTTTAATTTATTATTTTTTATAAACATATATTTTTATCCCCAGGGGTACAGGTCTGTGAATCGCCAGGTTTACACACTTCACAGCAGTCACCAAAGCACATACCCTCCCCAATGTCCGTAACTCCACCCCCCTTCTCCCAACCCCCCTACCCCCAGCAACCCTCAGTTTGTTTTGTGAGATTAAGAGTCACTTATGGTTTGTCTCCCTCCCAATTCCATCTTGTTTCATTGATTCTTCTCCTACCCACTTAAGCCCCCATGTTGCATC
>NC_081558.1:105435288-105551706 GCF_022355385.1 Mustela nigripes
TAATCTCACAAAACAAACTGAGGGTTTGTTTTGTGAGATTAAGAGTCACTTATGGTTTGTCTCCCTCCCAATTCCATCTTGTTTCATTGATTCTTCTCCTACCCACTTAAGCCCCCATGTTGCATCACCACTTCTTCATATCAGGGAGATCAATATTTGATTGCTTCTTCATATTTAAGAGTTAACTAAGGGGACTGGAAGCTCTGCATACATGCATGGGTCTTTTTGAAATAATCTCAGTTGTAGGGTGATCACAGTGGACTTTTACCTGTGGAACTCCTGATATCACTATCTTTAGGTCCTGCCTCTTAATATTTACAGGTTCCTCAAGGAAGGTTTTTTTCCGTGCCTGGACAACAAAGCTGGTGGCCAGGATTATGTGGTCTAAGCGATCAGTGTATACATATTCACTTAATCTCCCCATTTTCAATGTAGTTCTTACTCTACCCATCGCATGCGGGACTTTTGTCCTATATTCTACAAGTAATAAACCTCCAGTGTTCTCTTGGAATTGGGGAAGGTAGGTGTCCAGATGCTCAATGTTTAGGAGAGGGTTTGAGGTTATGGTTTCTTCTTAAAAACAAACTTTCCGGGGCTGCCTGGGTGGCTCAGTGGGTTAAGCCTCAGCCTGAGCCTTCAGCTCAGGTCATGATTTCAGGGTCCTGCGATTGAATCCCACATCGGGCTCTCTGCTAGGCAGGGCGTCCCCCCCCCCGCCCCCCGCTTGCCTCTCTGCCTACTTGAGATCTCTCTCTGTTAAATAAATAAAATCTTTTAAAAAAAAACAAACAACAAAATGGGGCACCTGGGTGGCTCAGTGAGTTAAAGCCTCTGAAATAATCTCAGAGAGCCTTTGGCTCAGGTCATGATCCCAAGATCCTGGGATCGAGCCCCGTGTCGGGCTCTCTGCTCGGCCTCTCTGCCTACTTGTGATCTCTGTCTGTCAAATAAATAAAATAAAAAATCTTAAAAAAAAAACCCAAAAAACCAAAAAAAAAAACCTTTCCACCAAAAAACCAAAAAACCAAACTTTCCACCAATCCGGCACATTTTATCCTCTTCCCCTTCACCCTACTTGTCAACAAACCTGGTGCTACCATGGGCTAAACTTTTGAAGATTCTGCAGTCTGAGTTAGGTTGCTTGCTGTCTTTCCCCACTGCTGATCTAGAATTCAGCTTTCTCGGGTCTGCTAAATCCTTTATATCTTGACTAGCTGGTTTCCTATTTCTAACATTTGGTTATTGTTATCTTGTTTCAATTTTCCTCCATCTTTGTAGATTTATCTCTCCCCCCCCTCTCTCTCTCTCATCACACACACCCATACACACATTTATTGTACTTTTGGTGGTGTTTCAAGTAGAAATGAAAGTAAAAGCCTGTGTTCCTTTCCCCATCTTTAGCTAGAAGTCTCTTTACTTTTAAAAGATACTCTTGTAGGATGATAATCTCTGTTCAGAGATCCTGGAGATAGCTTTCTGTGGAACTTTGAGCATTGCCCTCACTGGCTTCTCCTTTTGTCCCACATACTTTGATTGTCAAACGTGAGGATCATGAAAGTAGTCTTGTGAGAAAGCAACACAGCTTGAAAGCATTACAAGATTGGGGCCCCTTGGTGGTTCAGTTGGTTAAGCATCTGCCTTTGACTCAGGTCATGATCCCAGGGTCCTAAGATTGAGCCCCTTGTCGGGCTCCCTGCTCAGCAGGGAGTCTGCTTCTCCTTCTACCTGTGGTGTGCTTTCTCTCTTTCTCTCAAATAAATAAATAAATTAAAGAAAAGTTACAAGATTAAGAGAGCTACCAAGCTTGTGTCTAGATAATTTTTTAAGTTGCCTTGACATTCTAATTTATTTATTCTTCCAGTACCTGGGCATCTATTAGAGGCTTACCCTGTCATGCATTGCTGGGCTTTGGCAAAACTTGAATAAGAGACTGATTCTGACCTTATGAGCCTTCCACGCTAGAATGGAAGACAGTCGGCACTGCTCAGGATCCAATATGGTAAATGCCATAATGGAGTTATTAACAAGTGTTAGAGGCTCTAAGGGGTGGGGCTGAGTAAGTCTGCCTTCAAATTCATGACTGGAAAAGTGTCTCAGCTCTCAGAGTTCAAGCAATTTCTCAGAAAAATCCTCTTGCCAGTTCATAACTGGCAAAGTTACTGACTTTCCAGCACTGTAAAAGAGTCTTTAGGGTCAGAAGGGACTTTAGAATTCATTTTTAACTTTTTCATTTTACCTATAAAAACTGAGGCTCAGAGAAAAAGTGGCTCAATCCTGGTGAAGTCAGGACTGAAACTCTGGTTTCTTGATTCCCATCGTAATTATCCATCCATTAACTCGTATTGACTCCCTACTCTAAAGCCCAGTTATCAATAAATAGGAGTAAAATTTTTAATTGATACCTCTGAGTCCCAGAGATCTGGAAGTGACAGTTTTGAAATTCCCTGAGGATTTTTTAAAAACAGTATTGCAAATGAAGGAGCTCTGCTTTGGACATAGATGCAGGACTCCAAACTCTCTCATATAATGTTAGAAAGACGGGCTCCTGGGTGGCAAGTTCCCTTAAGCATCTGATTTTGGCTCACTCGGGTGGTAATCTCTGGGTCCTGGGATCAAGTCCCCAGTGGAGCCCCAACCAGAGCCCTTGGCTGAGCCCTCCATTGAGGCCTCACAGATTTCCACCTCCAGCTCTGAGCTCTGTGCTCCAGATCTAGTGGGGAGTCTGCTTGTTCCTGTCCTGCTCCTGACTTTGTGCTCCCATTCTCTCACTCAAATAAATAAATAAATATCTTTAAAAAAAACACAAAGTAATGTTAGAAAGACAGAAGGCTTGAAGTTTTCACTAGTTCTTTAGAAAGCAGAGCCATTGTCCTTAAATTGTAAGAACAGGGAGCTTTTTATTAGCACGTGTTAATATTGATTGACTTGTAGTCACCCAACAAATTTGGGGGATGACTTCCCAAATGGAGCTCTGGTTATGCTATTTTGCAATATATTTTTGAGATTTTTCTGTGTTTATATTGTCTTGAAAGCACACAACAGATGTATAAAAATAGAATTTAAACATTTTGGAAAGGTGGAGAATGTTGTCTTTAGTGAACACTTAAGAATGTAATGTATTGTGTTAAATTTATGGTTTTGTGATTTAATTAACTATTAGCAAATGGTATATGTGGGGAAGCTAAGACCGATAAAATATATCGTTCAGTACTCACTCCTTATCAGTAATACAATACTAATAATTACATTACTTATTAAAAATAAAACACATGAGGGGCTCCTGGGTGGCTCTGCCTTTGGCTCAGATCATGATCCCAAGGTTCTGGGATCAAGCCCCGCATCAGGCTCTCTGCTCAGCGGGGAGCCTGCTTCCTCCTCTCTCTCTGCCTGCCTCTCTGCCTACTTGTGATCTCTGTCTGTCAAATAAATAAATAATATTAAAAAAAAGAAACACATGAAAGAGATCTTATAATATCTTCCTAAAGTACATTAAATTTTTATATCTACAAATAATTAGATTGTAATTTTCTCAAAAAAGTTTTTCTTGGTCCTTCTCTGCTGAGAAAAATCTTTCTTTCTTCTGGTCCTCTGAATGTTCCTGCAGAGTTGGTTTCTTTCCACAGTGTATTCTTTGGGTACATGTCAGCACCTGTCTCCTAGGCTGTAAGCATCTTTTTTTTTTTTTTTTTTAAATTTTATTTATTTGACAGAGAGAGAGAGAGAGAGAGAGAGATCACAAGTAGGCAGAGAGAAAGGCAGAGAGAGAGAGGGAAGCAGGCTCCCTGCTGAGCAGAGAGGCCCATGTGGAGCGTGGATCCCAGGACCCTGAGATCATGACCTGAGCTGAAGGCAGAGACTCAACCCACTGAGCCACCCAGGTGCCCCAGCTGTAAGCACCTTGAAGGCAAAGACTGTGTCTTTCTCCTTTGGCACCCCAGTGACTTGGCACATATTGAGCATGCAATAGAAAGTTAATTGAATAAATAAAATTATAAAGCCTTCGATATGTAATATTTATTTACTTACTTGATTTTTATAACTTTTTTTGTTATGTCCTGGGTGCAAAGCAGCTAAAGACTGAAGGCTGAGGCACACAGCACAAAGCCTCCACTTCCCCTTCTTTCTTTTTCGAATGTCATTCAGATTTCACCCTGAGCTCATAACCAGCCTTGAAGTGATAGATCTTATTCACTGTGACTTAACTTCCTGTTTCCTGTGGAGGAGAACTATCAATCTTCACCCTTTCAAAATCTGGTTAGGCATAAAAACTTCCTCCTCCACCTTGTTAGAAGCATTTTCTCTGCTGTTTTTAAAACAAGAAACAAGGGAGCGTCTTCTTTGTTGTTCTCATCCTGGGTGGTCTTAGGGTGGGGGGGGGGGGCGGTGGGCTTGATTGTTTATTGTCTGCCCGTGTGCCTTGTCACCAGCTCTTGGGTGCCCCTTCCTCTTGTTAGAACCCGGAAATGCGGCTGCCTGTCAGCTCCAATGGAGACGGCTCTGAAGATTTCCTCCCATTCACATTCTGTTCTCAGTTACAGCCCTGACTTCAGCGATTGTAAGAGGACAGAGCTTTTGTGAGTGCCATCAAAGAGACTTATGTGTTGGCTCAGAAGGGTAGCCAAGACTATCATAACATGTTCTTCAGGATGCCCCAGAATTTCTACTTTTTGGAGTGTTGGGGATGGAGGTTTGTCCCCACCCCCAGATCAAAAGTGGGGACCGAAATAAGTAGGTAATGAAGGTCTTCCCTGTGCTTGTCTAAATCACTTTGCTGGACTCGTGTTTCGGTGTCTGTTGTGTCTTTTTTCTAAATTCATCTAATACCTTTGCATGGGTTATTTATCTGGTGGGTGTTAACATTCTTTGAAAATCAGCCTTTTTATTTGTAAAGATTTCACAAAGTTACTGTGGCAGACCCTTTAGAATTGTGGCTTAATAGGGTACGAGTGAGGACCATACTGGAATAGTTCTTTTCCTTTGACCGATTGTATCTGTGGAACAGAGATTTTGTGTATGTATGGAGAATTATGGATGGAGATGTATGTATGGAGAATTTATGGATGAAGAATTTTTTTTTTGTATGGATAATTAAATTTGTAGTATGAAAATGTGCATTTAGATTTAGCTCTGTGACCTTGGACATATCCCTTTACCTTTCTGGGCCTTAGTTTATTGTAAATGGAAGTAAATGTCCTGTCTCTGGGGTTTTGGGAGGATTCAAGGAGAGAGAGTATATGGAAAGTGCTTTGTGAAGTATATAGTACTGTAGAAAAGCAAGTTGTTATTAATAGAGGTCTGACTACTCCCAATTGTTTCTGCTTGGTCAGTTAGTTCTGGATGAATAAATCGCAGAGGACAGGAAGGAAGGAAACAGCACTGAGCTAGGAGTCCGGTGATCTGGAGTCCCTCCTGGTGTTCAGCAGTCACTGACTTGATGTGACCTTGGCAAAGTCACTTTACCTCATGTGCTTCTGTTGCATCATCAGTAATATGAGGTGGGCTCAATAAATGATGATCCAGAAGCTCTTTCAGCTTAAGGGAGTCTAGGGTGTTTCAGAGTCTAGCTGATAAAAGATTGTTATCTCTTTAAGAGTGTCCTTATGTTTATGTTATTAAATCAGAAGCCTCATCAATTATGAATCTTAATAATGTGTTTTGAATCTATGATTTTAAGGAATTGTTTTACAGAAAATGCGAAAGCGTAATCTCTTCAGCACCGAAA
This sequence comes from Mustela nigripes, assembly GCF_022355385.1. Classification (NCBI taxonomy): domain Eukaryota; kingdom Metazoa; phylum Chordata; class Mammalia; order Carnivora; family Mustelidae; genus Mustela; species Mustela nigripes. The sequence goes on from NC_081558.1 coordinate 105,441,011, forward strand.
AGGTACTGATGGAATTGCCTATCCACTGGGTGTTTCTATAGCGTCTGGGGAGGAAGGTGTATATTTGAAGAGGAAGCTGAGCATTAATTACAAAAGAAATTCTGTATGAGAAATCAATTAGCACATTTTGTTGCGGAATATGCTCTAGTATCTTTAATTTTTTTTTATCCCCCTTCACTCAACCAAAAAATTACTGAGTTTTGGTTAAAAGTCTGCACTAAGCTAAGCCCTGTAGATGCACAAATGAGGAGGGAAGTTCCTATTATGGTTGATCTAGTGTAGAGAAGAGCACGTGTTAAAAAGTAGGAGAGATGAAACAAGGTTCCAAGAGTACAAGATGAAGAGATCAGTTTTGCTGATGAGATGGAGGGAGGGTAAAAAATAGAGCATCTTTAAAACACTTTATAGATTATGCATGTTTTCCCATATACTATCTTATTTAAATATTGAATAGGCTTTGACAAGTATGGAACAAGATGACATCTTCTGAAAGTCAGTTTGAGATCAGTCTGAGAGACTCTGAAGACTAAACAATGTAGAGAAATGCCAAAAACACATGGTCATTAAAAGAATTAAGGTAGAGAGGTATAACCAAGTATTGTGAATTTCTGAAAGCTTTGTCTAAAGTGATGTGGACAATTTTCTGTATTTGAGCACGAATATCATCCTATTAACCATCCCTTTTTAAAATGAGAAGGCTATAAGAAACTCCCCAACTTACATGGCGTAGGTATTTAATTTCTATACATTTTTAAGGTGAATTTATCTAATATTTTAGCAAAGCTATGGGGAACCTTAGTTCATTTATCTAACTTTACAGATAATGAATATAGCAGGCACCCCCCCCCTTTTTTAAAGTTATTTTTACACAAGAATTGTCTTACCTGAGTAAAAAATTAGGATTATAGTCATGGTCTCCTGGACCACTGTCTTGGCTGCCAGACTACAGCCCAGAGTCTGCTTGAAGATTGCAGCAAGCAGATCTGCTTTTGATATGAGAGATTTCTAAAATGGTCTCAGTCTCTGTTCTGCGGTTCACACAGTATTTTTCCATGAATACCTTTTAAAATAATTAATGTAACGTTCAAAGTTACTAGTACTGCACAATGCTAATATCTCAAGGAAGACCATGACTCCTTTGTGTCACCATATGCTTTTAATAATGTATCTACTCAAATATGCAAAGTGACTTCCACTCATAAAATGAGGAAATATGGTGCTAAGAAGGCATTGCTTCATCTCTGCCTCCTATTCAGTGACAAATCTTTGAAAAATGAAATATATTTTTCTATTATGATGCTATAGGAATTTGCTTAGGTTTGTTTTATGGCAAAGTAAAATTCTAATCTTATTTTATCTCAGCACATCAAATAGAACAAATCTTCAATTTCCGTAACTGTGGCTATAATTTCTTTTGTTTAAAGAAGTGTAATTTCCTGGGTTTGTGAATGTGATCTTTGGTTATAGTCTGTATTATTAGGATATTGTTAAATCACTGTGTCCATTTTCAGACTTTGCAGTGTAGAAGACTCTAGTTAGAATAGAGGAGAGAGTGTGTGAAATAAGCACTTTAATGACAGGGTAAGGAATCGAAGTTGCTTAACCTGAAAAAGAGAGAGCTCAGGAAATGTGCTAAATTACTACACTTAGCTTCTAAGTGATTCTATGAGGAACACTGTTGTTCCCCATTCTGTCCGGAAAGGAGGGATTTTGGATCTGTGTTAGCAGTGATGGCGCATAGCAAGGCTTCAGCCACGGGGATTCTTGCTGCATCTTAATTATTTCTTAAATCAAGAATTGATGACCATTGAGTTTTAAGTTGTCTTTTATTGTGTCTGCATAAAACGATCTCTCAAGTTATCTTTAAGTTCTGTTGTTAACTTTGGGGCAGAGAGATTTAAGCTGATTTTTCCTGTCATAACTGAATCAAAGGATGTGGGAATTGTCTCACCAACCCCTATGCTATACCCGAGGAGCTGGGAGCCTGGAGAGAGTGAGTGGTGGACAGAGAACTTACAGCAAGGTCTGCTTCTCATGCTGGGGCTTTTCCATCTCTCTGCTCTCCTTCTGAATACTTGACTTCATTATCGAACATGTAATGGATTTGGTTGGTCATTACTTAACATTAAAGTAGTAATTGGGATGGAAGGTCAAGCTTGGGATAAATTGGGAAATGCACCTCTTTCCAAGTATTGCAAGTGATGGCTTATTCTGTCAGATCAGTGGCTTTCTGCCAACAGTGGCTAAGGCAGAATAGATCTGTTGATTGTAGATGATTAGCAGTTAGATGTTCAGATGTATCCTAGGTCATTGTGCTCTTCTTTTTAAAGCTAGAAATGAATGTATAGGAGTGGGTATCTTGTACCTTACCACAACTGAGCAATTATTGCTGGTAATTCTACACACCCATTGGTGCTATTAATGTCCCACCAAGTACAGTTTTCTGAAAGCCATGATCACCACTGCCTCAGTTCTTTGTTGGGACTTCAAATTGTGTGGGAAAGGAAAGGACAGAGAGGTTCAAACCAACTTTCTTGTTGTGGAAAACACCGACGTGTAACAAAATGATAAAATTGCAAATGGCATGGATGATATTTTGTCCAGCCCCTCATCTGACAGATGTAGAACCTGAATCCAGAAAGGAAAAATATGTGGCTGGTATTTGGTAGTGGGTAAGGATTAGAAACCAGAAATGAGAAGGAAAAAAATAATACCCAGTATTTGCAAGTTACACAGGTGTTCTGGGACTTCATAGGGAGATGGTGATGGCAGTTTTGTAACAACTAGGACAAAGTTATCATATATATCTTTAGACAGGTTGAAGGGAGATATTGCATACCGCGTAATTCTCTTTATAGCGTTAACATAAAAGGCTTTTTCTGAATAGGACTAATATTTTAAAAGAATGAGAACAGTGTGATAAATAGTCTGAGGAGCTGTGGACAATAATTCAGGTGTGTGGTTTCTCTTTGTAAAATGGGTACGACCATCACCTTTTGAGACTAGATGGAAAAAAAAGTGGTAAGGTCTCTGTTGCTATTTGATCATCTTTGGCAAGTTTCAGAGAACCAAAGGTAAATTATAGAGTTGGCAGGAATATTAGAATTCATCATTCGTGCTCCATGCAGGAATCTAACCTATCTTTTGGATTAATATTAAACTTTTCTTTAAATCTGTATCCCTCTTATTCTTGCTCTTGGTAGTAAGCTTGCTCTATGGGAGCTTAAGTCTATGTGTCTAGTTGCCTTTATGGCCTTTAAGGATAACAACAGTTAATGCTCAGTAAATGTTTTTGTTGTGATTGTTGTGTATGAAAGTACTGCTATTTTTACTTTTATTATTACGGAAAGTTGGTGTGCGGAGGACACTTAAGAATCTGATGTAATTCCTATGTTTCACAGTGGAGACTGAGTCTAGGAAAGAGGGCTATATAAATTTATATAGCTATATACTGCAGACCATAAATGGACCTTAGATATACAAGCTTTGTTTCTTTCCCAGTCCAGAACACTACCTTTTGAAGTAAATAATCTTGTTAGAAAAATCCATTTATAGTTTGTTTTATTAAGGTATAATGAACATATACATTTATATTGGTTTCAGGTACACAATACAATGATTTGATATGTGTAGGCACTGTGAAATAATCCCCACAAGAAGTCTCATTACCATCTGTTTCCGTACAAAGTCACACATTTTTTTTTCTTGTTATAAAAACTCTCAAGATGTACTTTCTTAGCAACTTTTGAATATACAATACAACATGATTGACTAAGGCCACCAGGCTATACATTACATCCCCATGACTTATTTATTTTATAACTGGAAGTTTATACATCTTGGCCCCCCCACCCCCTCGTTGTCCATTTCACCCACTCTTCAACCTCCCTCTCCTCTGGCGACTACTGATCTTTTCTCTCTGTTTTTGAATTTTGTTTTATTTTGTTTTTAAGACTTCAGTATAAATGGAATTATACAGTACTTGTCTTTTGGTCTGATTATTTCACTCAGCATGATAGCCTCAACATCCATCCATGTTGCCACAAATGGCAAGATTCCATACCTTTGAAATGGCTGAGTAGTATCCATGGGCTTTATGGATAGCACGTCTCCACGTCTTCATCCATTCATCCATCACATTTAGCTTGTTTCCAAGTGCTGTGATAAACAGGGGTACATATATCCTTTTGAATTAGTGTTTTCAGTTTCTTTGCATGAATACCTGAAGTATAATTGCTGGATCATATGGTAGTTTTACTTTTAGTGTTCTGAGGAACCTCCACATTGTTTCCCAGAGTGGCTGCACAAATGTACACCCCCATCAGCAGTGCACAGCGTTCTCCTTTCTCCCCAATTCTTAGCAACACTTGTCATTTCTTGTCTTTTTGATAATAGCCATTCGAAGAGGTGTGAGATGATACAACCCATTGTGGGTTGGATTTATATTTCCCTGGTGATTAATGATTTTGAGCATCATTTCATGTGTCTGTTGGCTATTCGTAAATCTTCTTTGGAAAAAATGTTTATTCTCATCCTCTGCTCATTTTTTAAGCAGATTGTGTTTTTTGTTACTGAATTATATGAGTTCTTTACATATTTTGAATACTAACCCCTTGTTGCATTTATTATTTGCAGATATTTCTCCCATTCCATAGACTGCCTCTTCATTTGTTGATGGGTTCCTTTGCTGTGAAGAAGTTTTTAGCTTGATGTAGTACCCCTTGTTTATTTTTTCATTTGTTGCCTTTGCTTTTGGAGTCAGATAAAAAAAAAAAAATTCATTGCCCAGATTGATGTCAAGGAGTTTACTGCCTGTGTTTTCTTCTAGAAGTTCTATGATTTCAGGTCTTACATTTCAATGTAAATCTTTAATCCATTTTGAGTTCATTTTTGCATATAGTTTAAGATATTAATCTAATTTCTTTTCTTTTTTTTTCTTTCTTTTTTTGCATGTGGCTGTCTCATTTTCTCAACACCATTTATTGAAGAGACTATCCTTTCCACATATATTCTTGCCTCCTTTGTCATAGATCAATTGACCATGTATAACATGGATTTATTTCTAGGTTCTCTGGTCTGTTCCATTCATCTTTGTCTGTGTTTTTATGCCAGTACCATACTATTTTGATTACTATAGCTTTGTAGTATTGCTTGAAATCAGGGAGCTTAACGCCTCTAGCTTTGCTCTTCTTTCTCAAGATTGCTTGGCTATTCAGGCCAAATACTCAGTTTATTCAGGCCAAACAGCTTCTGCTATTGTGTGGTTCCATAGCAATTTTAGAGTTGCATTTCTACTTTTCTGTGGAAAAAGCCATTTGAATTTTGATAGGGATTGCATTAAATCTATAGATTGCTTTGGATAATATGGACATCTTAATGATTTAATTGTTCCAGTCCATGAGCATGGGATGTCTTTTCATTTATTTGTGTCACCTTCAGCTTCTTTCATCAGTGTCATCGTTATCAGTGTACAGGCCTTTCTCCTCCTTGGTTAAACTTATTCCTATGTATATCATTGTTTTTGATGAAATTGTAAGCAAGATTATTTTCTTAAAATCTCCTTCTGATATTATTAGGAGATTTTATTAAAGTCTCCTTCTGATATTATATATTATTAAAAAAGATTCTAATTATTTATTTTTGAGAGAGAGAAGGAGAGAGAGAAAGACGGAGGGGAGCACCCATGAGCAGGGGGAGGGACAGAAGGAGAAGCAGACTCCCTGCTGAGCAGGGAGTCCAACATGGGACTCCATCGCAGGACCCCGGGATCACAACCCAAGCCAAAGGCAATTGCTTAACTGACTGAATCCCCAGGTGCCCACAACAAATTTTTTATGTCGATTGTGTCCTCTGCAATTTAACTGAATTTTTTTGTTAGTTCCAACATTTTTTATGGAATCTTGAGGGTTTTTTATATATAAAATCATGTCATCCACAAATAGCGACTGTTTTACTTTTTCCTTCCTAGCTTCTCTTTCTTGCCTGATTGCTCTGGTTAGGACTTCCAATACTAGGTTGAATAGAAGTGGTGAGAATGGGAATCCTTGTCTCATTTCTGATGTTAAAGGAAAGGCTTTTATTAGCTTTTCACTGTTGAGTGAGTATGATGCGAGTTGTGGGTTTGTAATACATGGACTTTATTATATTATGTTTTCTCTGTACCCACTTTACTGAGAGTTTTTATCATAAATCGATGTTGAATCTTGTCAAAAATTTCTTCTGCATCTATTGAGATAATCATATGATTTTTATCCTTTATTTTGTTTATGTGATATATCCTGTTCCTTTGTGGATGTTGAATGATTTGCATCTCTAGAATAAGTCCAACTTGATCATGTTACATGATCCTTTTAATGTATTGTTGAATTCAGTTTACTAATTTTTTATGAGAATTTTGGCACCTATATTCATTAGGGATATTGGTCTGTAATTTTCATACTTTGTGGTATCCTTGTCTGGTTTTCATATCAGGGTAATGATGGCCTCATAAAACGAGTTTGGAAATATTTCTTCCCCTTCAATTTTTGGAAGATATTAAGAGGGATGATAATTAAATCTTTGAATCTTTGATAGAATTCACCAGTGAAGTCATCTGCTCCTAGACTTTTATACTTTGGGAGGTTTTTGAATTACTGATTCAGTCTCTTCACTAGTGAAAAGTTTATTCAGGTTTTCTATTTCTTCATAATTCAATCTCAGAGGATTATTCGTTATAGGAATTTATTCACTTCTTTTAGGTTGTCCAGTATGTTGGCATATAATTAATCATTATAGTGTCTTTTGATCTTTTATGGGTTTCTTTTTGGTATGAATTATAACTTTCTTTTTCACTTCTGATGTTATTTGAGCTCCCTCTTTTTTTTTTTTCCTCCGTAGTCTAGCTAAGGCTTTGTCAATTTTATCTTTTAAAAAATCAGCTCTTAATTTCATTGATCTTTCCTATTGTCTTTTTGTCTTTATTTCATTTATTTATGGTCTGACATTCATTTTTTCCTTCTTCTACTAACTCTGCACTTCGTTTATTCTTTTTTCAGTTCTTTTAGGTAGATAGATCGTTTCTTTAAGATATTCTTGTTTCTTAAGATTGCCCTGTATCACTATGAAATTTCCTTTTTGCTATATCCCATAGCTTTTGGTATGTTATATTTCCATTTTCATTTGTTTCAAATTATATATCTTTAAAATTTCCTTTGATTTCTTTGTTGACTCATTGGTTGTTCAGTACCATTTTGTTTAACCCCACGTATTTGTGATTTTCCAGTTTTCTTCTAATTGATTTCCAGTTTCATATCATTGTGGGTAGAAAAGATGCTAGATATGATTTTAACCTTTTTAAATTTATTGAGACTTGTTTTGTGGTCTGACATATGTTCTATCCTGGAGAATGTTCCATGTGCACTTGAGAAGAATGTGTATTCTGCTGCTTTTGGTTAGAATATTTTATATGTGTCTATTAGGTCCACCTGGTCTAATACGTTGTTCAAGCCCATTGTTTCCTTGTTGTATGGATGGTCCAACCATTGATGTGAGGGGGTTTTAAAATCTCCTACCATAGTGATATTTCTGTCAATTTCTCCATTTTGGCCTGTTAATTAATTAATATATGTAAGTGCTCCAATGTTTAGTGTATAAATATTTACAAATGTTATATTTTCTTACAAATGATATCATTATGTAATGCCCATGTTTGTCTTTTATTTTTTATTTTACAGTCTTTATTTTCATGTTTATTTTATCTGACACAGGTATAAATACCCCAGTTTTCTTTTGATTCCCATTTCATAAAACATCTTTTTCTGTTCCTTCACTTTCAATCTGTATGTGTTCTTCCATCTGAGGTGAGTCTCTTGCAGATGGTATGGAGATGGGTCTTGTCTTTTTCCTGTTACCCATTTGGCCATTCTGTGTGTTTTGGTTGGAGACTTTAGTCTATTTAAATTTAAATAATTCTTGATAGATCTGTACTTATTGCCATGTCATTCATTGTTTCTTGGCTGTTTGATAGTTCCTTTCTGTTTTTCTTTTCTGTTCTTGCTGTTTTCTCTATAGTCTGATGATTTTCTTTAGTGTAATGCTTACCTTCCTTTCTCATTATCTTTTGTATATCTAGGTTTCGGCTCTGTGGTTACTACAAGGCTCACATTCAACAAACTGTATATGTTTTAAGTTAATAGCATGTTAAGTTTGAGCACATTTAAAAATGTCACATTTTATACCTTTTTGTTTGTTTGTTTATCCCTTAACTAGTTATTAGAGTTATTTTTACTATTTTTATCCTTTAACCTTTAGAGTAGCTTTATAAGTGATTAATCCACTACTGTTACAAGCAGGATTTTTACTTTCATGTTTTCTTGTTTCTAGTTGGTATCCTTTCTTTTCAGCTTAAATAAGTCCCTTTACCATTTTTTGTAAGGCCCGTTTTGTGGTGATAAACTCCTTAAGCTTTTGTTTAGTGGGGAAAATATGAGCCTTTCAATTTTGAATGATAACCTTAACAAGCAGAATATTGTTGATTGGAAGTTTTTCCCTTTTTGACACTTGGAATATATCATCCCCACTCATTTCCAGCCTCCGAAGTTTCTGCTAAAGAATCTGGCGATGATCTTATGGGGGTTCCCTTGTATGTAACAAGTTATTTTTTTCTTGCTACTTTTAAGATTCTCTCTTTAACTTTTTCCATTTTAATTGTAGTGTGTTCTGAAGTGAATATCTTGGAGTTAACTTATTTGGAACTCTCTGGGTGTCCTAGATCTGGATGTCTGTTTCCTTCCTCAGGGTAGGGAAATTTTCAGCCATTATTTCTTCAAATAGTTTTTCTGCCCCTTTCTCTCTTCTTTTGGAACCACTATACTGTGAATGTTTTTCTATTTGATGTCCCATAAGTCCCTAAAGTTATTTTCACTTTTTAAAATTCTTTTTTCTTTTTGTTGCTCTGTTTGGGTAAGTTCTACTGCCTGTCTTCCAGATCTCCAGATCAATGATCCTTTTTTTTTTTTTTTTTTTGCTTCATCTAGTCTGCTGTTAAACACTTCCACTGTATTTTTCATTTCAGCCACTGTATTCTTCAGCTCTGTGACTTCTGTTTGGTACTTTCTTCTATTTTCTTTCTCTTTGTTGTTGTTCTCATTGTGCTTATCCATTCTTCTGATTTTGTTGAGCTTCTTTACAACCATTACTTTGAACTCTTTATCAGGTAAATTACTTATCTCTTTAAAGCGGGTTTTCCCCCCCCTTGGGTTTGAGCTTGTTCTTTTGTTTGGAACATATTTCTGTTTCCTCATTTTTCTTGACTCTTTGTGTTTTTTCCTGTGTATTAGGCAAAACAGCTACTTGGAGTCTTGAAGGAATTGCTTTGTGTAGGAGATGGACTTTATTGTTCAAACTCACCCTAGTGGTTGGTTATCCTCAAGCCTTTGTGAATGTCTAAATAGCCTGCTTTATTCTTAATAGGTCCTAGTTGTTGATGGTGTGCCAACACCCATCAGTTTTTCACAGGGTGAAATCCCAGCCAGCATCTAGTTTTAGGCTGATTGGAAGCTAGATCCTCAGACGGTAGCCTTTAAAGTATGTAAATATATACTGCTCTATGGGACCATAGTCATAAACCCTGGTGGCTTCCAGGCTGGGCAACATGGAGGTGTCATCTTGGTGACAGTTGTAAAAATCTGGCCTTCGGACAAGTATATAAGCTCTTTTCTTGTAGGTACTGGCAAGCTATAGCAGGAGTAAGGGAGAATGCAAAGATGACATTCTCTCAGCCTCTATTGGCTGAGAGCACGTACATAACCTCTAGATATTTGGCAAGCCTGAAGCTTGCCCCTTAGGCTAAAGCTCCTGGATAAGTAAACAGGCCTTTGTATAGGATGACTGGGAGTATGTTTCAGTCTGGTGTCCTGACGCTGTCCTGTCAGGGTCACCTGCCAAGAACTGCCTCTTTGTTTCAGTTCCATGAGGCCCAGAAACTCAGGCCCCCGTGGCCACAGAGCCAGGTGCTCAAGGGCTGTCCCCTGTGTGGACTGTGCATGGCAGCAGGGTCTAGTAAGGCAGTGGGAGAGCTGGGGCCTACCTATCAGCGGGAAAACACAGGGATGAGGCATGCCTACTAACTTCAGCAGTGCAGCAGAACGGAGCTGTGACTGCATGTCCCACTGACACGAACAAGGCAGTGGGAGAGTGCAGAAATGGTGTCAAGCAGCATCTCTGTCCTCAAGAAGAGTCCCAACATGTCCCTGCCCCTCTGGCAGATGCTTTATGACTAGCAAATGAGTCTCCTTCACAATACGGTCTAGGCATTTTTCAAACTGCTGCCTCTGTGCTGGGTCCTGGGGTGAGTCTGTGCAAGCCCTTGAAGAGCAGAATCTTGGTTCCCTGCAGTCTTATAAGTCTTCTGGACATAAGCCCTGTTGGTTTTCAAAGCCAGATGTTCTGGCAGCTTCTATCCTGGTGCTGGTCCTAAGAGCTGGGTGCCTAACATGGGTCATGATGGGGGTCTCTTCAGGTAGAAGCTCTGTATTTGTAAGAACATCCCGATTGTGCATTGCTGTGTCAGGAATTTTTTTTGGCAAGACCATGTCTGCCTCTCCTGCTTATCTCGAGGTGTCCCTTTTATCCTTTGTGTGGAGGAGCTGTTCAGCTAGTTTTCAGGTCTTTTTGAGAAGGAATAATTCTGTATATAGTTGTAGATTTGGTATGTCCATGGAAGAAGTGAGTTCAGGATCTTCCTCTGCTGCCATCTCGAGCAACCCTCCTTCATATGTATTGTTGTGATGAGCAGCTGTACTATCTGAAATTCAAGACTTTGGAAACCCCATTATTAATTAATGAGGCAATTGAGTACAAGATTTATTTATTCTTTTGCCAGCATTTCTTGAACCCTGTCATATGCTAAGTACTGGTCCACAGAGAAAAGTGAAGAAAACCAACAGAATTTCCTAATTTCATGAAGTTTGTCTTTTGTGATAGGGGAGAGACTGCCAAATGAATGAAACATTTTATGTCAGATATTAAAAAGTCCTATGAAAAATGAGCAGGAAATGTGCCTAGAGAAATGCTAAAAGCTACTAAGGGACTTACTTTGAATTGTAGGTCATGGAAGGCCTCAATGAAGAGGTGACATTTGGATAAGGACCTGAAGTAGATAAGGAATAAAGCCATGAGCAAGCAAGGGAATAGCAAATATAACTCCTCTGAAATGGGAATGTACCTGACAGTTCTGCTGAGCAGCAGGAAGGTCTGTGGAGTCAGTGAAAGGAGAGTGCTGGAGATGAGGTTTTGGTGAGGCCGTAGTACATCTCCTTCCTCATGTCCCATTTCTCTTGACCAACGGATTCCACCACTGGCTAAATCTCATATATGTAAGAGGACACCCCCTGGACAATTCAGTCCACCCTCTCCTTTATGTACGGTTCTTTCTGCCATAACCAGTTCCTTCAGACAATTAAGATTTGAGTCTGGGGGCGCCTGGGTGGCTCAGTGGGTTAAGCCGCTGCCTTCGGCTCAGGTCATGATCTCAGGGTCCTGGGATCGAGTCCCGCATCGGGCTCTCTGCTCACCAGGGAGCCTGCTTCCCTCTCTCTCTCTGCCTGCCTCTCCATCTACTTGTGATTTCTCTCTGTCAAATAAATAAATAAAATCTTTAAAAAAAAAAAAAAAAAGATTTGAGTCTGTAGGGTTAACAGTGAATGCTCTGGAGTTTTGAGGTGGGACCAGGCATTGACCTGCGAGTGCCCTTGTATACCAGAAATTTGGAGCAGTGCCAATAATTTCCTCTTAGGAAATGTAAACATCTCTTCTGATGTTATAAAAGCCTCACATTGCTAGAGGCAGAGACAGAAATGCAAACAAGTTTACAAGAGGTGAACTTCTGTCTGTACCTGTTTCCAAAAGCAATGCAGATCCCGTGGATACTTATGAACTGTTGGAGATCTATACCCAATTTTATTTTTAAGGGAGCTTGTTTTTCCACAGGGGTCCTCACACCCCCTCACCCCCCAACACACACACAGAAGTAACCTTTGAGGATTCTTTACATTGCTAAATCATGGCATTAGCCTGCTGTCTTCCGGAAAAAAGCTAATCCCACTGCTTCTGTCAGTGGGAGAAGTCAGCCCTCAGGCTGGAACTGACTGCATTGAGAATACATACATTGATGGGCAGGGGAGGGTGGGGAACCCCTTAAAAACAGGTTCAGATGTTCAGGAGTGGGGGGCAACAACTCCTGGAAATGCTGTACTGAAGCAGACCCAGAGAGGGTATCTATTCCTGTTATTTACTAATAATAATAGCTTTCTTTAATACATCACACTTCATACAGTATTTCCCTTTCCCTTACCTCTTTTGGTCTCCATAATCTATATGGCCTTGTTATCAAAATGAGATCTACAAACCAGCAGATTTGCATCACCCAGAAGCTTCTTAGGCATGCCCCCACCACGGGCGTCTGGGTGGCTCATGCGATTTTAGCATCCGACTCTTGTTTTTGGCTCAGGTCATGATCTCAGGGTCCTGAGATCGAGCTTCACTCAGGCTCTGAGCTGAGCGTAGAGTTTGCTTGAGATTTTTCCCCTCTTTCTGCCCCTCCCCCCACTCACTCTCTTGCATGCCCTCTCCCTCTTTCTCTCTTTAAATAAATCTTAAAAAGGAAAAAAAAAAAAAAAAGCAAAGGAGGGACATCTGGATGGATCAGTTGGTTAAGCATCTGCCTTCAGCTCAGGTCATGATCCCAGGATCCTGGCATAGAGTACTGCCTCTCGATCCTTGCTCAGCAGGGAGCCTGCTTCTCCCTCTGTCTGCTGCTCCCCCTGCTTGTGCTTTCTCCCTCTCTGACAGATAAATAAATAAAACAAACAAACAAAAAAATAGACAAATAAATAAATAAAGGGGATGTCCCATCCAGACCTACTGAGCTAGAATTTGCATTCACTAAGACCCTTAGCCCCTTAGAGTTTAAGAAGTGTTGTTATAAGGTTCATAAGACAATCATGTCTAATTACAGTAAGGAGATGCAGGACTGGCATGGTTGGGTGACTGAGGCAAGGTCACGCCCTTGAGTGATAGTGAAGTCGGACTCATGGCCAGGTTTTGTGCCTCCTGATCCAGAAATCTCTCAACTGCAGTCGCTTCTTTCCTCACCATGATCCCTTTGTGGCTTACCTGTGATGTACTAGCTTTTGGGAAAAAAGCAACCCTTCTTCTTTGAGCCTGGACTATCTCCTTCTCATATTTTCTTCATCGGCTACCTTGGGCCCCTTCTTTTTCTGCGTATTAGTTCTAGAATGCGGACACCTTGGAAAACTATGTATCTTTGCCCATGTGGAGCCAACAATGAGTGAATCTGATAAGAATTGCTGGCATCAGTAGCTTGCACTGGGCTTCTCTGCAAAAACTTCCCAGCTTCGTTAAAAGAAAGGGGTAAAAATTCTGAACAAGACAATGAAGGGAACATAGCAGGGACATTCTCATGAGTGCAAATGGGTTTTTCCACTCCTTCTGATGATTATAAGAGAACAGATGATGCTTAGTTTAGTACCACAGAAAAAAGGTGTATAAAATTCTCTTCTGTCTGTAGAGTTCCTGGCCACCATTCTTCATGGTTTACTATGGTCTTGAAAATATTAGCACTCCCATCTTAAGGATATAAAATTCTGCCTAGATGTCCCTTAGATGAGACTCAGAAAGTGGGTGCTTCATCATTTGCTGAATTATTGACTTGATAGGTAAAACTGAACCTAATGGGTAAAATGGTGCTTTATCTATAGGGATCATGCTTTGGGTGAAGGAAAATTCTAACAGAGTTTTGAAGATGTGACTCATAGATCCTGAGCTATAATTCTTTGAGTAATTAAAACTCACTCATCTCAACTTGAATCTTCACATTTTATTAGATGGTTTGTTCCGTGACAAATAATTCACTTGTGGTAAACCTACTGTGTGTGTGAATTTCATTGTAGTAGGCGGTAGGAAGGGTTCAGTAATGAATGAGGTCCTCTCAAGGCCTGTGAGTTAATGGAATGCACATACGTGAATAGGACACACTATTGAGGGAGAGAAAGGGACATTCCTCTTCCCACTCAAAGAATAAAGTCCCAACCCTTTGGAGGGGGTGGGCTTTTGTATTCTTTCTGGACAGAAGGTAGGCTCTGGGCATTCAGAATCTCCAGAGTAGGGAAAGTCACAGTGTGAGCAGAGACACAAGATGAAAATGTTAGGTTTGTATTTGGAGCAGCAAATGAACAATGTACTAAATGTGGCTTGTAACCTATTAACTCAGAGGCAAAAGAAATATGCCTTTATTTTCTTTCAATTAAATCGGCCTAAATATGACTTTGATTCTCTATGCCTGTTAAATTCATTATTGGGTCTTTGGCCTTTTCCAGGTGGAATCTAGGTCGTACGTGGGTCTTATGAGCCTCTGAGCATTGATGGTCATTGACCACTGTCACGGAGTATGGGTCATGTCTGGGGCATGAGCGTCTTTATTGCTACCAAGACCTATTCTTTTCTGGGGTTCTGTTTCCCAGAACGCTGCTGCCCGCCCCCACCCTAATTCCACTCAGCACTTGCCTCCAAATGTCTTTAATTTTTCCCAAGGAAAATCCCCGCTCCCATCTAGATATTTCTAGGGGCCCCTTTCATAATATCCTCAATGACTTCATTCTTTTCCAAGAGCTAGGATCTTCAGACAGCTCCCGTTTTCCTCACCAGAAAATCCCCGAGTCAAGGAAATACTATAAGTGACCTAATTCAAATAGCAAAAGAAAAGGAGAACAAACGTAAGTTAATATTTTAATAAACAGCTGCATCACATTCAGAGTACCTAGGGCATGAGGTGATGAAGGAGAATGGTGGAGTCACCCCGGATACTTCCTTGGCAGGAGAGGGAATGACAGGGGCATCTTGTGCTAACTCTGGTGACTCTGCTGAATAAGGTCACAAGGGCCTACGTTTCGGTCTGGTCCCAACTTTCCTTTACATGAACTTGCCGCTAGCTGTGCCTTTCTTCCCTCTTCCTTGCTCAGAATGAGTCAGTTTTTCCTTCATTCTAAGCCAACCAACCTTTACCCTAGGTCCTGTCACCTTCCATGTCTTGTGGGACACTGCGTCAGTGTGTACTCTGTCTCTGGTTTTTCATCCTCTCTGCTGACTTCTCAGTGTAGCAACACAGTCAAGTATATCCTATTTAAAAACAAAACCAGCTCGTCGAAGTCCTTCTCTTTACCTTCCATCTCTTTCTAGCTCCTTCCTTAACTCTCTGCTTTCCTCACAAAATTTGACTCTGCCACACACTTGCCTCTAGGATACAGCAGTGCCTGAGAAACAGCCCGTGTAGCTCCAGAGTAGAGAGAGAGAGAGAGAGAGAGAGAGAGAAAAGCTCCATTCTTGGAGACAGATGGGTTTTTATCACTTATGGCATATTCTAGAAAAATAGACTGTAGCTTTTCTAAGCTTCAATTTTTTCATTTCCTTTTTTAAAGATTTCATTCATTTATTTAAGAGAGAGAGAGAGAGAGAGAAAGCAGGGAGAGGGGAAGAGGGAGAGAGAGGCTCTCAAGCAGACTCGGTGTTGAGTGTGGAACCTGACATAGGGCTCGATACCACGACCCTGAGATTGTGACCTGAGCCAAAATCAAGAGTCTGATGCTTAACTGACTGAGTCACCCAGGTACCAAAATTTCTTCATTTTGAAAACAATCATAGTGAGCCCAACCTATTGCCAGGGTTCAATATAATGTAGGTAAACTGTTTAACACAGGTTTTGTATAGATAACACGAACTGAAGATATGGCAGTATTGTTATTGCTCACACATACTGCCTGAACAGCTACCCTTCCCTGTCATGTCCCTCCAGTTTTCCTTATTAGATTCCTGGTCATCATTTAGTACTTATTAGAATCCATCATTAGTACTGTGCCCTGCCGTGGTGCCTGCTCCCATCTCATATTCTTCCCTTCCCCTGGTCCATGATGTTCCAGCTCTTCTCTCATGCTAACGAAGAAGTTGTCTTGTATTTGTGAAATCTTCTGCTTCCCTGCCCTGGGAGCTCCTTGAGGTCAGAGACAATGGCTTACATGTCCTATCCTCACATTCTCATTTCGGATCTGACATGTTATAAATACTCAAGTGCTTGCTGAATTTAATTTTATTTCACATACCTTTTAATAGTGCTAACTATGTGCCAGACACTTTATTAGTTTAGAATAACACTTTAAGATGGGCCCTATTATTTTCATTCTGTATATGAGGAAGCTGAGGAAACTGATGAGATGAGGAAACTGCCCAAGGACACATAGCAAGTAACCAGAAGAGCTGGGATTTGAACTCAGGCTGTTCTGCTCATTCGTGTCTAGGTTTAATACTCCTTGCCCTGGGGTGGATGATATTTACCTTGTCTGTTGGAAGGATTATCATGCAGACTATGAAAGATACAAGTGAACTTTGTAAACTACAGAACGTTGAATGCATAAGGGAGGGGAGTTCTTTGATTCCTATTAAAAGTACTATATAAATGTATGTCATAACTATGCCCAAAAAGAGGGAATTATAAACATAACACTTTATGGAAATGTGATTATTGTCAAAGACATTTTTTTACCTTGATTTTAAATCATTGGAAGATGAAATTACCTTTCATATTTTCTCTTCCATCAAAGGAAAGCAGAAAGTGGGAAATAGTTTAACATATGTCACCTCTGGAGTGTGGTCCCACAGCCATTTTTCTGCAAGGATCAGTTCAACTTGTGAGCAGCTGTTTAGAGCAGATGAACTTCCTAAAATGGCCCTGGAGAGAAAAAAGCAAACAGACAGCTGCTTGACCTTTTTCCAAATGAAAAAGCAAACCCTGATCAGTTGGTCTTGATTGGCATGGGCAGAGTTGAGTAATCTTTGATCAGTTTTTATAACAAATCACCCATGATGATTACTCACTGCTCACCAACATCATACAGCAGATCTGGTTGGGTCTGATGTGTGTTTCCATTTTAGCTCCATCATCTCAGTCAGCTGTGGATAGGATGTGCCATAGTGTGCCAGTGCTGACCTATGGGGATAAGCAATGCAGAGGGTTTCTCAGTGTTTCTGCATCACCTTTGTTAGGATTACCTAGAAAGTTTGAATCGTGCAGGTTTATGGGACTCAGCGTGGACCTCCTGATTCAGAATCCAAGTGCATGGAGAGCAAGCACCCCTAAGGCAAGACTAAGACTCACAGAACACACAGTTTGAATATTGCTGCCTTAGTTGGCTTGGGCTGCCTTAACACAATACCATAGATTGGGTGGCTTATACAACAGACATTTATTCCTCCGAGTTCTAGAGGTTGGAAGTCTAAGATCAAGACGCTAGCAAGATTTCGTCATGTGAGGCCCTGCTTCCTGGCTTGTGGACCATCACCTTCTCACTACATAGGCACATGGCCTTCCCTTGGTGCCACAGCATGAAGAGATGGAGAGATAGATGTGTGGAGTGGGGCAGATGGTGAGGGGAAATCTTTCAGTCTTCTTAAAGGACACTTATCTCATCACAGGGACCCTACCCTACCCAATTACCTGCCCAAAGCCCTATCTCTAAACACCATGCTGTTGGGGGTTAGGGTTTCAAAACTTGAGTTTGGGGAGGGACACAATTGCTGAGGTAGGATCGTGGTCTTTGAGAGTCATGGACGATGGGAATAGCTCTGGAACTTAATTTGACCTTTCCCAAAAGAATGCCAGATTCTCTCTCTTCTCTTCTAGTGGTGATCAATTAACTGATGTTTGTAACTGTGCAAGAGCTTGGAGACTGAGTTTGCCTTAGAACAAAAAGATACTCTTAAATCTATTCTAGCTCAGTTGTGTCAGTGATTTCAATTCTTTTCCCTGTGCCTGTAGGAAGGAAAAAAAAAGAAATGAATTTTCTGGATGGCCAACATTTGAATAGCTTAAGAATGATAAAAATAAGCCCCCCAGAGGAGTGGTTAAAGCGATGTTGTATTAGGCAGGGAATGATTTAGTCAACACCTGAATGATCGTTGCTGCCCCCTAGAATTTTTTTTTTTTTTTTTTTTTTTTAGACTTTATAACAGCTGCTTAATATAGCAGGGAAAGATTTCTTTTTAAAGCCCTTTTAGGAGGTGCTGGTGCAGATACGTGTGTCCTCTTTGACATCTCAAAACAGTTTTCATGTTCATCACACCAGCATAAGCATGATGCTAACAGGATCGCAGCAGCTGAGCTCTTGTCACCATGTAACACTCGTGATCTGCTGCGGCCAGAGCACCAGCTGTATGCTAGGGAGCACTGTAGGTGTTTGGGGCCCGTTCATTTATCTAAGGACATATGCAAATTACAATTGCTGTCCCCTACACGTATCACGTGCGACACTGCAATTCTGATGCTAACCACCTGCA
Source organism: Mustela nigripes (assembly GCF_022355385.1). Classification (NCBI taxonomy): domain Eukaryota; kingdom Metazoa; phylum Chordata; class Mammalia; order Carnivora; family Mustelidae; genus Mustela; species Mustela nigripes. Next base: position 105,459,392 of record NC_081558.1, read on the forward strand.
ATTTACACTGAACTCACAGGGGAAGGGTATCGGTATCGTCTCCAACAAGACTGCCCTCATTCTGGATGCCGGTCACAAGTTCGGGACTCCACAGGGCACCTTCACGTCTGGCTGGTTGGCTACAGATTCACAGGGGATTTCCCACGACCCCCTTCGAATTAGATCATTTGCTGCAACAACTTACAGAATGTAGGAAAACACTGCACTTTGGGTTGGAGTTTTATTATAAAGTATACAAGTCAGGACCGAATGAAGAGACACAAAATAAGTCTGAGAGGGAACCAAACATGGAGCTTCCTGTCAGTGTTGCTGTGGAATCAGAGATGTCACCCTCCTGGCATATTGAAGCAGCTCACCTGAACCTACATGCTCGGAGATTTTAAATTAGGGTTTCATTATGTAGGCATGATGATTGAATCATTGGTTACGTGAATGATGGATTTCCTAGCTGCCCCTGCCCCCCGCCCCCGCCCCTGAACTGTGGCTCAGAGTCCCAACCCTCTATTCATATATTGTTCTTTCTGGCACAGCTAGCCTCAATCATGAGGCTTTAACTTAGATACAGGTATGGTTTAAGGGCCCACATGAACAACAAAGGTGTTTTTATCATTTGGAACATTCCAAGGGTTTAGGACCTTTGTGCCAGGAACCCAGGACAAAGACCAGACACATTCTTTATCATACAACACTTTAATTTCCAGAAAACTATGTTTTAGATGAAAAAAGGTCTTAGCCATTGGAACCTTCCCATTATTGAGGAAGAATGAGTCTTTTTTTTTTTTTCAAAGATTTTATTTATTTATCTGACAGAGAGACAGTGAGAGAGGGAACACAAGCAGGGGGAGTGGAAGAGGGAGAAGCAGACGCTCCGCTGAGCAGAGAGCCCGATGTGGGGCTTGATCCCAGGACCCTGGAATCACGACCTGAGCTGAAGGCAGATGCTTAACAACTGAGCCACCCAGGCACCCCTAAGAATGAATCTTAGAAATGATTTAGTCCCAACCTCTTCCTTGAAAGATGAGGAAACAGGTCCAGAGGTGGAGGACATTGTCCAAGTCTGTAACTAGTAAACAGCAGAGGTAGAACTGGAATGTGATCAGTTTTGTGTTTTCATACCTCAGGGCCAGAGATTTGAGACCAGGATGGGCAATGCCTTACAAGCTCTACCTTTATGTGAGAAAACATGGAGATTGGAGGGTGTTGGGGGAAAGAAAACACACATGTTCGTGTGCCTCAAGCTTGTATGTCTTCAGGAGCTTGTGGTAGAGAATGTAGGCATCTGCTGTTTACCTTGCTTGCTTCAGGGGCATCATCTTGTTAATGAAGGGCTTTTTAGACCACTGCTGGGGGAATTACTGAAACAGAAAACTTGGGGTGTGTGTCATCATTTCTCCTGACTTAGGGAAACCTTGCCATTAAAAAGAAACCAAGACTGTGGCTTCTGGCTTTGTTCTGACTCTTGATCAACTCCTGAGAAAGTCATGGGGAAACATTCCAATCTTCCACTGTTGTAACTCCTCCATTTTGATGAAAAGAGTGGGGAGAGGAAGAACATTCCATTCTGACACTGTTAGAATGTCTATGAAACCTTCTGAGATTTTTCTTTCCTGGAACAAATAAAAAAAAAATGTAAAGAAAACATGAGATGCCCTCTTATGATCCTAGGCATGCCCCTTTTCTTCTTTTTCTAGACTTAGGGATGTAGCTGACTAGATATGTATGGCCCCAACTCACTGGTATGGTGGTCTTGTGGGTAGTCACCATTGCTCCTTGAATCCCTGTGTAGTTACCTGGTTAAGCTAAAAGGAGGAGTTGTATAATGTTTTGGAAAGAAAACAAAAACCAAGCAAAAACGTGTCTTACAGCTAGCTGACTTTTTTTTTTTTCTTTATGATCTTTCTTTTTTTCTTTCTAAATCCTTTTGGCCAAGGAGCAACTTTTAAAGTAGGTGCCCTCTGCTGCTAGACATTGCGTTTTGAGGGGAAGGGCCAAGGGGAGACGGAGGCCTCCATTTAGCCCTTCTCTCTTCAAGATGTCATCTACTCCTGATCATCAGTGCCTCCTATTCCTATGGCTTGTGTGTTCCCATTCCAGAACTTTCTCCTCAACTTCAGACCCAAGCACTTCAAATTGTACTGGCTCAGATGGAGTTCCTTATTTTCTCCCTGATCATTCTCTTGTCCATTTTCTCAGCTTGCCAAATGGCACCACAATCTTTGAGAAACTTAGGGTTGTCCTCAGGAACTCCTACCCTCCTTGAACCCAGACACACTTTTCTTACCTCTAGTTTAAATTGTGGTGTGTCTCTGGTTCTGTTGTCTCAGTGCAGACACGCATTGCCTCTTACCTGTCTCCCTCAGTGGACATCTTACTTGCCCTGTCTTCTTCTGACAATGCCTTTCTCCCCTCTACAACTTACAACAAAACACAGATTCTGTGCTCTGGGTTACATTGAGCCCAGCAGCATAACTTTATGAATGGCATCGAATGAATGAATGAAGTGTTTACAGGTGCATTCCTGTAAACATTTGTGTACACATTCCTGTAAACACTGTGTACACAGCCTATCTGCTTGAGGCCTTGGTCAGCTGAGCTCAGCATCAGGTCCTCATTGAATATCTTTGTGTCTATAAATTATTAAGCCTAATTTAGGCCAGATTCTAACTCTTTCCATTCTGTGATCCTGGTGACTCATGAGCTTGGTCCTTAAAAGTAGGGTCACCTTTTATTGTGGGTCTGGCATGGAACTACCCAGCAAATGGTAGGTGCTTTCTGTTTTCTGGGCTCAGAATGGATGCAAGAATGCGCTTCCCCATGTACTTCTCACAGTGAAAAGATTCCATTCATTTATAAATATAGAAGCTAGGGTAAAAGAGAGGGAAGCAAGTCACATTGGGAACCTGAGCTTGTCTGGCTAGGCTCTTCAGATGCCTCTCACGTCCCCTGTTGGGTTTCCTGCTGTGCAATCACTGGTCTTTTCAGTTGCTGACTTTTCTTCCGACTGCACCAGAGCTCACCTCACAGTCCAACAACCTCTTTGACTCTCATCAGGTGATGACCTGAATCACCCCTGCAGTAACCCTCCCCACCTTCCACTCTGCGTCCTTGCCTGAGTCCATTTGGGATTCCAGCTCCTCCAGCTCCCTTATCTCTTTCAACCTGGGCCCTGGGTGGAGTCGCCTGTCCCTTTTGCACCATGTCCTTGTGTAGCTGGCATCACTCTTTCGGTTGGTTTTCCCCTGGATACGTCAAGACTCTTTTGATCATCCCCGCCAACCGTCAATTCTTTGTTTAAAAGATTTGGAACACACAGTGATGCCTATTGCCAGATATTGCTGTAGGCCCCACAAAAATCCCTTCCCTGCCATATCTCTGTTTCTACCTTTTAAAAACTGCTTTCTTAGCACTGATAGGATAGAACACATGGGATGAGCCATTTTTTTCTACTGACAGAAGAAGCCCATAGTATGGAAATCTGCCAACGCAGGAGCCAAAGAAAAGTTTTGTTTTTGTTACTTCTGTCCTTTAAACTATGTTTTGTTAGGACATGTGCACCTGACAGCAGAGGGAATGAGAGGGAGCTTCCTCCTCCTCCATTGCCAGAAGAATGACCATCTCCTGGCCCACCCCTACCTCCTTGGCTGAAGCCCCCCTGCCTATTTGGTTGGGCCCCACTGTTTCACACAGCTGTATGGAGAAGCCAACCAAAGCAGTCATAGTTGTTTAGAAGCTTTAGAACTCAATATCTTTTGCCTTTAGTTTTCATCCCTGGGTGTGGTGGTCCAAGGGGCATGGGCTGGATTGATGTTGGGGCCTTCCTGGATGAGCATGTAAATCTAAATATCCTTATGATCTAAATATTGAGCTGAATTGCTTATCTTTTGGGTCAAGTCCAAGTCTTCTGCTTATCTTCCCACACTCGACTCTGTACAGCTCACGCTCCAGCCCCAGCAGCTGCTCACATGGCCCACACAAGCCTGACCTGCCATACTTCCTGTATTTCTATCGTATACAAACTTACTCCTTGGGGATGCTGCTTACTTATCTACTCATTTCTTTTTTACTTTAAATACTTACTATTCTCCCAAGCTGGGACCTAGAACAGTGCTTCTCAAAAGCATAGGCCCCACTCCTACGAAATCAGCCTCACCCCAGAACTTATTACGGGTGTGACTCTCAGAACCCAGCCCAGACCTCTTGAATCAGAAACTTCTGGGTGAGGTCCAGCAGCCTGTGTTTCAGGAAGCTCTCAAGGGGGTTCTCAAGCAAACTCTGATTTGAGAAACATGGCTCTAGAGTGAATTCTAGGTCTTCCTCATTCCCCTATGAGCACTGTCAAAGGTCTTAGTGTAGTGGATGTAGGAAGCTGGGTCTTCCCTCACTTTTGAGAAGGCCCAGGATTCTGTATCATGCCATAAAACTCACCTGATTTCATTTGTTTCATGCGTTTGTGGAGAAAAATCTTACTAAACACAAAGGCACTTGGTAAGTTTGGGAGGAAATTTTACGCTTGGCTCCGCCATGAGTTTTGCACACATATGAAGTGGGAGGAAACAAGGGAGGTTTAATATTTGCAAACAACTATAAAGCAGAACATTGTCAAATGATCTACGAGGAACTGAGAAAGAGAGGTACAGGGAGAGGACATTTCTTGGTTAGGGCGTGGGGACACTGAAAAGTCTGAGTCACACAACACGATCATTAAATACTGTGATGGGAAGACAAGGCTGAGAAAGGAATAGTTCCTGGCCTCAGAAAGGGTCCCTCTCACAGAGGGGAAGACACATCATCAGTCCAAAAATCATGGCTATCAGTGTGACAAGGAACCTGTGGTGATGGTTAAAAGTGAATGGAAGTGTGAGCAGAAGGCCCCACCTTCTGTATCTGTCCCTTACTAGCTATGCGAATGTGAACAATTTACCTTCCCAGTCTGTCTCTGCCTCAGTTTCCTCATCTGTAAAGTGGGAATAATAAGAACACTTACATCACAGAGTTGTGAAGATTAGCACACAATAGAGGAACAATATTTGAGACATTTAGCCTGCTTCACAGTGAAGGTCCAGTAGATGTTAGTGATTATTTCATCATTAAGTATTGAGACAGCAATGTGTGTACAACACTCCCAGAAGCAGGTGCTCTAGTGTGGTTGTTCTGATGATGTTTTACTTATGGGAGGGGTATATCTAGAAAGCATTTGGACAGTAAGTCCAGCTGACTCAGTGGAATTGTTTCATATTGGTCAAAAATAGAGTGTAAGGACTTACTCTGGAAGTGATTCTGTTGTCTCCTCTCTTGCTGAATAATTCTCAGTCAGTCTTTTCCACACTTACAGGCCAGGACAGCCTAATTCAGAACTTCCGATGCCAGGAAGTCCACTTAGGGTACAATCTCAGCTTAAGTTGGCAGAAACTGACTCTGGCTTCATCCTCAGGCCTCTGGGAGGGGCAGCTGGCCCTGAAAAACATACAGAGAGAGTGAGGTTACATTGCATCACCGCTGGTGCCAAGGCATTCTGCTCCGGGCACAGACTAAATGGCTTTTTTTCAATTTCTGAACTTAGAGTTTCCTATTCTTCAAAGTCATTTGCATATTCCTGTTAGAAGGAAAAGAAAAAGACAATATATGAACTAATCAGCCAAATGATTAGAAAATATTATGTCTATTGAAGCAAGTGGAAATACAGCTCTAAGAGAAGGGGTTTTTCTCTCTCTGTGTTGTGTATGAAATGCAGTGGACAGGCACTCTGAGAGCGTCATGGCATGTCCTAGAGTCTGTCTGATGTGACCTCCGGTTTCTCACTGGCCCGGCCTTCTGCAGGGGTGGCATAGGAATGGAACAGTGGGGTGAAGTCATCTTCACTCTGAAGTTCACAAATTATGATCAATGCTGGACTCAGGGTTACCTGTAGAACCAGACTCAGACAAATCTGTGTGGGAACCAAGGGAGTTCCATGCTGACTGTCTGCAGGGTCACAGTTTGAAAGGTGAGGATGGAGTGAGGCCACTGTCTGGCGGCCATCTTAATGTCTGTGTCGGCGTGATAGACTTTTCATACTACACAAAGTTAAGCCATCTGGGTGGTACATATTTGGGTGGAGGTCAGTAAGAGACGCTCTCACTACAGAAGGAGCAATTCCAGATTGCAGGCTGATTAGACACTGAAGAAACCGTCAGTCTATCCCGAACCCATTGCACTAGTTTGCTACAGCTGTTCTAACAAAGTAAAACCAACTGAATGACTAAATTAACAGAAGTTGGTCATTTCATAGTTCTGGAGGCTTGAAGTACAAGATCAAGGTATCAGCAGGGTTGGTTCTTCCTGAGGGAGAACTTTTTCCATGCCTCTCTTCAGCCCCTGGTGGTTTCTGGCAACCTTTGCCATTCCTTGGTGGGTGGGGGCCTCACCCTGTCTCTCCCTTCATCTTCACAGAGCGATTTCACTGCATTCGTGTCTGTCTTCAAATTTCCCTTTTCTGTAAGGACACCCATCATCTAGGACTAGGGCCCATCCTCCTGACTTCATTTTAACTTGGCTTACCTTTGTAAAGACCCTACTTCCAATATGGTTACATTTTGAGTTACGGGGGTTAAGATTTCAACATACAGATTTTTGAGAGCTGCAGTGTAACCCACAGTCACGTATAATGAATCCACTCTAATTCCATCCCATATGCAATTACATGAGAGGGCTGTGGACCGTGAAACAGGAAGCCTGAAGAGTGATGCCACCTCTACTTCTAATTTGCAGTTTGACTTAAACACATAGATTCTTTTTTTTTTTCTTAACATTTTATTTATTTATTGGACAGAGAGAAATCACAAGTAGGCAGAGAGGCAGGCGGAGAGAGAGGGGGAAGCAGGCTCCCTGCTGAGCAGAGAGCCCGATGCGGGGCTCAGTCCCAGGACCCCGAGATCATGACCTGAGCTGAGGGTAGAGGCTTAACCCACTGAGCCAGCCAGGTGCCCCAAACACCTGGTCTCTTTCTATTTTGTGAAGAGAGGGCTTGCTGTTCTTTCAGATATTTTTCATTTCTAGTCTTCTAGGACTCTGCACCTCTTTCTTGAAAGTTCTCCTATCCTGTCTAGGAAGTCTTACATGGGTTAGTAGCTTCATACTTACTCCTTAGGCTCATAGGGATGGGACCTGTGACAGCGATGGGACCAAGAAAGAATTCCAAACCCTTCTCACAACAGGGGAGGAAGAACAGCTTGATGCTTTCATTTGCACTGTCAATAATAATCAGGAACTTCTGGTTTTGTGGATGTATGAGGGGTGTCTTCATTATGTCTTTGTTATCCTCTGCGTTTCCCATATGAACAGGCCTTGTCATCAGGGTAAACTTCCAGTCTCATATTATCTAAAATATGAATCTGGAGGGGGTTGACCACTGGAGATGGTGTCCTGGGTTTAGGACCCTATGGGAGGGTGGAGCCTGCTGGATCTTCCCAAGTCCTCATGGCTGATGCGAATGGTGAGCCACATGTCACAACTTAGGTTGTTTTCATTGCTCTGCTTAGCCATTCTTGAGTGCCTTGGGAGGTGGTTCTTCTGGGGAAGGTTGAATTTCACACATTTTAGTAACCTGGTTTTATATGCACATAGGACCTTTTGACTCCTTAACTTTATTTTTAGTATATATATGTCTATGTATCAGAGCATTAATTTTTAAGTAGTGTAAGCTTACCACCTGTGTGTCTTGGGCAAGGTGCTTTGCCTCTCTGAACATCAGATTCCTCATCTATAAAATAGGCATAAAAACCCCTTCTTAGAGACTGAAAATTAGTCAGGTGAAATGGTGAGTAATGAACAACAGACTCTATGGCTAGAGAGACCACTTATGTCCCTGTTCATGCTTTTTGTCTTGGGATGATAATTAATAGCATCTCTTTGTAGTCCCAGAAATATCTGAGTTTGCATATAAACTGTATGATCACCTTAGAAAATGAATATAAGAAATACTGGTTTTATCATTCATGTCACTATATAGATGATCTTAACTCTTGTCTTCTTAAATAGTCTTCACTCAAAAAAAAATTAGAGACTTTTTCCTTGCTCACTTTGAGGGACAGAATAACCATTTGATTATGAGCTCTATAAACTCATGCCTGTTTACAGAATCAAGTCATGGGCCATTTGTGCATCAGCCCTGCTGATGTTCTGCCCTGGGGACCATTCCACCCCTGCCAGTGCCTGGCCTGTCCACAGGCTTCTGTCACTGACCTAACTTTTCCCTACCTCTTACTGTAGCCCTAGGACTGGCTACAGGGTGATAGTGGCTTCTCTAGCTCAGCCTTTCCTGTCTGCTCTTAAAGACAATTACTCAGGCCCTGTCCATTTTGAGGATAAAATCACTGATCACACTGGTACACAGATGGTGATAGAAGAAAAACACGGGAAGGCTGCAAAGCTTACAAAAGGATATGGTGTTCTTCCCAAGTCTTTCTTGTATATTTCTCTACATCCTTGCTTTGACAGTAACTGCAAACCTCAGTAGGCTTCTATCCTTACCTGTGGGCCTAAGGATGGAGCATATCACACTCTCCCTTTCTTTAGGATCCATTTTCTCCTTTGGGAAGAAACACACCTCGTTTAAAGTCTTGTCCCTCACCTAGTGCTGAGTAAGAACTTAGGGCCTTTCGCTGAATGAGTATTTGCATCTCTGAGGATTTACAGACTGGAGAATACACTTTTAACAAGGACTTTCATTCATCGAACTGCATATTTTTAAATTACTGTTAGCATTGAAATTTTTAGCACAATTTAAGGGTTACAAAATCTATTGTGCTCCATCTCCCTTTGCAAGGTTAAGGAAAATGATACTTAGAGATGAGTAACTGTCTTTTAATCACAGAGTGGCCTTCATGCTGGGTCTCCAGACTCAAGATTGCTTCCTAACATACAATTCATAGTCATTTATTTATCATTTCGTTTTTACATAATGTATTAGATATGATACGTCCTCCCCAATGAATGATGGACTTCTGGACGAGTTGTATGGTTTCTGAATATGTATTGTACATAAATGAAGAGTCTCTTCCTTCTGTGGATTATACTGGCCAGGTTTTGACATCAGCACTTTTAGCATTCTTGGCCTTTTGATTCTTTATAAAGCAGCTGGCCACTGTCTATGGCATGTAATAATTTGTCATGAGGATAATAACTTCCTCTTGGGTTGTTCTAGGGACTAAATGAGATAGGGGAACAAGAGTCCTGAGCATGAATATGAAGCCCTGAGGCCTCAAAGCTGCATGTCAGTGTGATGACGTAGTGAGAAAACCGAGTTCTAAAACACCCAGCCTCAGGGCACCTGGGTGGCTCAGTCAGTTAAGCATCAGCATTCGGCTCAGGTCATGATCTCCAAGTCCTGGGATTGAACCCCACATTAGGCTCTTTGCTCAGTGGAGTCTGCTTCTCCCTCTCCCTCTTCCTCTTGCCCTTGCTCATGCTCTCTGTCTCTCTCAAACGAATAAATAAAATCTTAAAAAAAAAAACAAAAACAAAATCCAAAAAACCAAACTGAAAAACAAAAAACACCTAGCATTGACACTGGAGTGAGTTGGATTCAAGGACTAGGTGATTAGGAAAGGTCTCTGAGTATGGTCTTCATAAATGTAGGAGGTCTATCTATACAATAATCCCATGTAGTAGTGTTCTTTGCATTTTTTTCTGCTAATGCCAGAGAGGCCTCTTTCCCCCTTTCTAGGACTCCTCAAGGCACCCTGCTTGTACAATCATCTAACCTACAGAGAATGAATCAGTGATGAGAATACCTCCTTATGCTCAGGAGACCCAGGGAGGTGAACCACCTGGATTTACTCATTTCATGGATAAAAACTACCCTTCAAGCCTCAGTTTCCTGCCTGGTGCAAACATGACCTTTGCCTAGCCAGAGACTTCAGCTTGAAGGGATCACTCCCTTTTCTTTGAAGCACAATAGCTGCCCCTCTAGATGCATGCATGCCTCTCATTGCCTTTCATACTGTGCTCTCAACAATGCCTATTTCCTCCTGTGTCCCTCAGTGTGCTGGCCCCAGAATCTGACACATGCAGGAGCTCATGAACTGTGTGCTGAAATGGCGTGGAGCAGAGGAGACAGAGGGAGGGGACCCAGTGGAGTAGGGGCAGCCCATTACCTTGTAGAGTACTTTCAACTCTTCTTGTTAGTGCCAAGGGTTCCAAACTTTATCTTTGACGTTTAGAGCTGCAAATTTCTATGGCCTTGAGTGGATTCCTTGGCAGTGCAAGAGCTCGGCAACTGAAACATTTATGGAGATTCAGGCAAATTCGTTAATAAAGGGGACAAAAAGAAGCCCACGCAGTCTTCTCCTCCCATGCTCTATTTCTTTTCAAGAAGTCTGTTTACATTACCACTTCAACAGTTTGGTAAATAACTGTGCCTTCTCACTGATCTGTCCTCTTGTGCTTGAGTGGTAACATGTGATGATTAGTCATGGGGAAAAGCTGTATGCATCTTCCAAGCTTCTTGGTGATATGCAAGAGTTTAAGGTAAACAGACACGAGTGCAAGCATAGTGGCTTAGCGTGACAATTATAGTATGTATTCATTGACTTGGAGTTTTCAGGTTTGTTCATACCAAACAATAAAAAAAGAGAATGTTCTGACATTATAGTGGTTTTCTTTTCCTTTTTGGCAGCAGGAAACCTTATTTTTCAATACTTTGACTAAAAAATCCAGAGTTGTTCTCAAAGCAGTTGGGCTGGGAGATGTTGGAGGGATTGTCTTTCCCTATCATTTCCTCCACCCCATGCCAAGCCCTTCTCACAGCTGCAGAGCCCCGTGGAACACAGGAAGCCTCCCTACTTCCCTTCGTTATCACTCACGCAGCTTGTTATAGAAGATACTGGAGCAGAAGTCAAGAAAGATCAGTTCTAGGCCTGGCTTGGCCATTAACTTGCTGTACAATGGAGTAAGCCAAGCTCTTTTCCTAGGTCTTGGTTTCTTCATCAGGCAAATAAAAGGATTGGTCTCTGTGAACTCCTTGCCAGGGCAGCCTAGGGATGGATAGTTTTATTTTAATAGAGTTTATAATGACATGTTATTTTCCTTTAGTTTAAACGACATGATTTTTTCAAAATTTTATTTATTTATTTGACAGACAGAGATCACAAGCGGGCAGAGAGAGAGGAGGAAGCAGGCTCCCCACCAAGCAGAGAGCCCCAATGTGGGGCTCCATCCTAGGACCCCTGAGATCATAACCTGAACCGAAGGCAGAGGCTTTAACCCACTGAGCCACCCAGGCACCCTTAAATGACATGATTTTAACACTGGCCGTGGGCTTATGTAGCTTCAGATTTCTTGCATAGTCTTGGAATTTTACTTCTTTTTGCTGACCAAGAGGCATAAGATATTTGCAGAATGCCTCCACTTTACAATAGCCTTCAACTTCTCCTATAACTAGAGTATTTCCAGTCTATAAAGGGCCATCCCATTCATTCCTCCTGTGACCTTTACAGAAAGTTGGCAAGGTGGGTATTTCATGTCTATCTTACCTTCCCTTGTGAGAGAAAATGTTACATTACCCAGTTGGCTCCAAGTCACACCGCTGGTAAGTGATGAGGAATATTTCCATCTATTCATCCAGAGCTTCTGCTGTATATTGGGTCAGCTTTTGACGTCTGGGAAACTGATGTCTAGAGAATATAGGAAATCCATGACATTTCCATAGAAAGCCCCACAATTTTTTTTGTGTTTAATAACTGACTTCTATGAGTCCTGTTTGTTTCCCTAACTCAGAAGAAGTAACAAATGGAGCATATAATCTCTTAAGAAATTTCTTAACTCTTTACCTCCACTCCTCTCTCCTCTAGTATATCTTCGATTCCACAGCCTGAGACATTTTTTAAAAAATATTTTATTTGATTATTTGACAGAGATTGTAAGTAGGCAGAGAGGCAGGTGACTGGGGCTTGGGGGAAGCAGGCTCCCTGCTGAGCAGACAGCCTGATGCCGGGCTCGATCCCAGGACCCCGGGACCATGACCTGAGGTCAGAGGCTTTAATCCACTGAGCCACCCAGGCACCCCCAGAGATTTTTTTTTTTCTTCTACCGAAGCACAAACTTCTTACATTTGGCATTATCTGTTTTTTTCCTCAACAGCCACCCTTTCCCCCCATCATTTCCATGCCCTCCATTTATTTGCTCAAAATGGACTTTCACACTCATGATATTCCGGTTTTCATGCTAGGATGAAGATGACAGCCGGTCAGCGAAATAGATCTCAGTGATGTCCGGTCTGAGAAAACCACTTACCGTCTAGCTGAGCCAAACTGTCACGTGACACTGCTCAGCCCAGGCCGCCCTCCCATTTCAGCCATCTTCCTTCCACCTGGCAAACATCTGCTCATCGTCAGAACTCAGTCTCTCTCACCTCTAGGAAGCCTTTCCCTGGGTCTCAAGGAGAACTGAACTAACCTTCCTTTTGGCCTCCATTATACTCTGTGTATACCTCCATGATAGTGTTAATAACACTCTAACCGTAGTCATTGGTGTACTCGACTGCAGATGCCTTGAAGGTAGGAAATTCAATGAACATTTATTTAGGGCTTTAACAGCTTTTGAGTCAAAGTTCTGCACAATCAATAAACCACTGCCTGGGAAGCACTAGTCCCTTTACTATGCTTATATTATTTTTAGAGAGGATGATCTGCCTGTAGATATATCCCAATGTATTATCTTTTGTGCTAGATCATTTGCCATTTCAGCAAAGTATGCTGAGACCCTTGACTGACGCCTTGGGCTGGAGTTAACTTTCAGAGAAATGCAGAGAGTTGGCAGCTAATGGATGGGTGAACCAGACCCTTCTGTGTGTTACAGCCATTTACAGTGTACATAGACCTTCCTATCTCAGAGGTATAGAGGGGGAGGCTATTTAGATTATGTGCCCTTATCTTATTTTTAAAAATGAACATTTGCATGCAACTTCAGCTTTATTGAAAAATGCCAGATTTATTTTTCATATTTTAAAAATTACTGTTTTGTTTTTAATTTTTGAAGATTTTATTTATTTATTTATTTATTTGACATAGAGAGAGAGAGCGCGCGCAGTGCATAAACAAGGGGGGTGAGCAGCAGGCAGAGGGAGAGGCAGGCTTCTCCGCTGAGCAAGGAGCCCAATGCTAAACTTGATCCCAGGACCGTGGGATTATGGCCTGAGCTGTAAGCAGCTGTTGAACTGATTGAGCCACCCAGGCATCCCACAAAATTACTGATTTTTAAAAAAATTAATCTTTTCAGGATTCCTCATAAACTCTTTTGTTTTTTTAAGCTATTATTTTTAGTGCATACTCATGCTGTGGATTCCTGCATTTCTAATAGATGTTTTATTCTAAATTCAACCCCTGCGTAAGCCTTGTGCAATCAATTGGTAGGTAACGTTCTCTCTCCAGACACAGACTCTAAGTTACTACCTTTGCCTTCTTAGTTAACCTGACCCATCTTTTAAATCTACATCTCTTTAACTCTTGTGGTACTTTGTGGGTAGTCTATTCATTTCTGGTAGTTTGTATGTTCGATGTGTTTGCCTTCTGTCTTGTTTTCACGCCTATTCGATCAATTTTTCACACTCCACCAGAGTGGGATGTAGCATCCATCCATCCGTCTGTCTCTCTGTCTTCCCTTATTCTCAAACTAAATTATGTCACAGCCCACTCCTGTACTTACTTTGCAAACCTATCAAGATTTATAATCCTATATTTAAATAGTGTATGTATCTGATTGATTTAACTCCCAGCTAGACTGTGATGTCCTTGTGAGGAGGGATCATGTCTTTTTTGTTCACTTCTACTAGGCCAGTGCTAAAATACCAGTTGGCAAGTCTGTTGCTCATTTAAAACAGGAAATGTTCACATTCAGTGCTACTCCATTGGTACTCCTTGTCTAATTTAAAGAACACCAATTTTACTGGGTTATACAATTCCTTATCTTATTATCAAGAGGTGTTTTTTTAATATCTCATGATGGATTTATTTGGTTGGCACAAAATGAATTGTTAAGGTATGTGACAATGAGGAGGACATGGGATTAACTTCCAGCTACTTCCTTTTCCACATATCTTGACAAAAGTAGTGGTAGATAGTATAACCTGATACTGATGATATATTTTGATAATGTGATGGAGAGCATGTTAGTCTCCATGTTGGTACATGCAGGATATTCTCCATCACTCATTAGTGGAAGGACTTAGAGCAGTTCACGTGGTTTTTTGTGACCCTCAGGAGCTTCTTATCTAACACGGGGGCAGGAGGGGGAAGTAGGATTTCATGCAGGTCCATCTCATTGGATTATATAATGCCAGTGAAATGCAAGGTTGATTGCAGATCACGGAACAAATGGATGTTGTTACCACTATCGTAGGATCTATATGTATGGGCAAAAGTGAAATGCTTGGAAACAAGCTGCAAAGTTTTTTTCTTTAGCATCTCTTCTGCCAAAATATATATTGATTGCAGCTGGAAGGACACCATGGCGAGAGGGAATAGGAGTCAGGGACTGTTTAATATTCTGACAGCCTGAACATGTTTCTTCATGTTTTATAGTAATAACTTAGTTTCTAAGTAACTCTTCCGACAAGAGAGCCCACTAAATCAGGAAGGCTATAAATTGCTGAAAGGCTATCCTCAGGGAGATGCAGGAAGGGGCAAATGTGATTGGACCAATACGTTTGGCTGAGGGGGCTCGGCTGTCTAAGGCTTTATACACTTCAAAGGAAGCCAGTGATGTGGCCTGTCCTCCTTGGACTTCATTTATTGAGGGCCTACTATGCGCTACTCTCAGTGGCAGGCACTCTGACAAAAGTATTACTTTTGACTTTCAGAATAGCTCTTTAGATGAATATTATTATACTGTTAATACATTTAGAAAAACTGATGCTCGAAGTGGTGGGTGACATTCCCTAAGCTGAAGTTATGGTCAGGTCTCTTCCGGTTCTAAATCTGGGGCTCTTTTCATTTCATAGACCCTACTCCCACACCCTGCCCCATGTAACTGTACTAGTACCTGTGTTTACAAAGTTCTTCCACACAGAGTACCTTACTTGATTGCTACTTGCTCGGTCCTAGACCTTGCTGAGGCATGCTTCTGTGTCACACGTGGAATGGTGAAAAGTGCCCTGCACGAGAACCAGCACTCTGGCCCTGCCTCCTTCTTCAGTTAAGTTTGTTACCTCAAGCCCTAAGAGACGAGGTTGCCTCTTGTTAGTCAGTGGAAGAATCTGGAGTAGAAAGGTTTCTTGAGAACCAGGTCTTCTAAGGATCTGTGGAGATAAAACGTACTTAAACACTTAAGTATTTGTGCATCTGTGGAGGCCATTATTTAATTAAAAGCTGTAATTATGACTTGTTGCTTCAGGTAGTAGATAAAACTGTGACTTTAAAGTGGGATAAGGGAAAACACTGGTAGAAAATTTACTGTAAAGGTTTGAGCTTCATCTCTAGTGAAAATGATACTTGGAGACATAGGGGAGGGAACATTGGGGAAGTCCCAGCTTTAGGTGTTAAACCTGAGCACACATGGACAAGAGTTTGGACTGTCTTTAAGAGAGTCTGAGCTTACCAAGTTCTCCTCTCTGTGGGGTGGGGGAGTGGGGTGGGAGTGTGGGGGGGTATGTTATCCTGCTTCAGAAATTGAAGCCTATAGAAAGTCAACCAGTCTCAGAGAAAAGAACAGGCAATACTTTAAGCTAGGTAGCTTGTAGGTAAGTCAATGGAAAAGATCATTGTACAGTGTTAATTAATGTGATGGCTAATGTAGTTATTGAAGTTATTAGAGGCTGTTAATCTGGATTTTACAGTGATTTGGCTCCATGAACATGAATTTGTAATGAAAATGAATGGCAGAAATAAGCTAGCAAGGGGAGTGCTTGGCCTATGCAGGCAAAGCTTCCTTTGTAATAAGACAAGTGTATGTGACCTCTGGAGGATGAAGGTAATATGCCTTTGGGGATATTTTATTAAAAATTTAATTGTGATTTTCTTTTGAGGTCAGTAGCTACTACTCCTGGGAGGATGACCTTGTGGCTACCTCCTTCTTTCTCTGATCTTTCCTTTCCTTCCCTCACAGGGTTCCTTACAGATGCCTCCTGATCTGGTGGAAAGTTGTGGAAAATGGAGTGAGGAATGAGGAAGCCTACTGAGACTGAGTCAGATGCATTAGGAGATTAGTGAAAGGGATCTTTCACTAGGGATGGGGAAGTGTTGGGGTGAGAAAGCTTTTTGAAGTAGCATTTTTACTATGCGGTGTTAAGTAGTAAACTTCAGATGGGGGCAAGCTTGGTGTTAAGTGACTTGCCCCTATTAATTCAGCTTGTCAAGTGTTAAGGCCATGATGGGAACTGGGCCCCTCTGGCTGGAATGCAGAGGACCCAAAGAATTCCTGGGTCTGGCTCCTATTGGTCTTAGATAGCAGGAAGCTCCTTCCAATACCAGACATTGTTTTATTTGCCAGATTGATTACATTTTGTCTGGAACATGATATTCATGAACTCTGGGAGGTGTTCAACTCAGGAACGATTTCCTTTATTTAATCGATTGTTGCTTATATTCCATGAGATAAGACTTGTCTGTTAGGCATAAAAATTACTTGTAAAGAGAAATCTGTAGCCATTGTCTGCTGTATTTATGATCTTCTCTTTCATAACTTCTCATATTTTCTGATTTAGGGCAGAATTTCCTTATATCAATGATTTAATATTTTATAGTGCCAGTTTTGTTCTTTTCCATTTCTAGTGTGGAATTAATTTGACTTTTGCTTCTTTGCTATTCTCAGCCATCTTCCTTAATAATTTCAGACTGTCTCTAAGCTATCTCTAATCTTGTCAATCATCCCTTATTCTAACAAGTCCACTATTTCATGTATTTACTTGAAAACACAGAGCAGAAACTCCCAGTTCTTTTTCTTTTCTTTTTTTTTTCTTTTAATTTTTTAAACTATGGTTTTCTTCACCTTCAGAGCATCCCATTTTGCAGTATGGGTCCCACCTGTGCTCTTTTTGGTTTAGTGTTTGTTTCGCTTAAGCATGGGTCCAAGACTGGAGTTTTTAAAGAACTAAGCTCCTATGTTCTCCCTTCTTCCCTAAGAATTTCCATTTGAATAGGATAGATTCTGTCTCTCAGAAACTGTGTTAGAGGCTTGTTTGATGTGCAAAGCTGTTCAGTAATTTTTAGGAGATCAGTTCAGTGTTTTCCAGACAGACAGAACCAATAGGATGTATATTGGCTGACATGATCACAGAGGCCAAAAAGTCCCATGATTAAAGCTGGGTATAATTCAGTCTGAGTCTAGAAGCCCGAGAACCTGGAACACTAACTGTCCAAGGCAGGGAGAAGATGGATGTCTCAGCTCAAGCCCTTTTGTAACATTCAGGTCCTCGAAGGATTGGATGGTACCCATCTACATTGCTCAAGCTAATGATTTGAGTGCCAGTCTCTTCCAGAAACACTCTCCTAGACACATCCAGCAGTAAGTTTTGCCAGCTGTCTGGCCATCCCTTAGCTCAGTCAAGCAGACACACACAAAATTAACCATCACAGCCTGTCATCTGGCTATGAGAAATGAACTTTTTTCCCCCCTGAATGATCTGAAAAATTTCTACTTTTTATTTTTCCAGGAAGAGACTATGAAACTCTCATAATTCTCCCTCTGTCTTCCTCAGTGCCCACTTCCAACTTTACATTCCTCCCTTACTTGGCCTTTCTGTACCACGTTCTCCTGGCAGGGACCCCACTCATGCTGTATGAGGAAAGAAGTAACCATCAGAGGAGAGTGGAAATCATCTTGGATGGACTAGTAAACCATTTTCTTGCTATATGTGTGGGGGGGTGGGTATCAGATTTTTGCTCTGCACATCTCTGAGAGGAGGGTACATGGAAGGAGGCTTTCAGGCCTCTGCTGCTTTCCTACCTCTCTGGAGAAATCAGCTGAGGATGAGGCCGCAGTTCTGCCCCCTATGGATGAGTATAAATTGCTCCCAGATGCTGAAAAATTGTTGCTAGATACTATAGTTTCTGTTGCTGTTGTGATGTCAGGTCATATTTTTGTTTTGTGTGTGTGTGTATTTTAATACAAAAGCATGGAGAGAGAAAAGGAAGTGCCATTAGAATCAGCACTTCAGGAGGTCTCCTTACTGTATCACCACAGACTTACTGTCGGTAGCTATAATTTCCCAGAGTCCTTTCAGAAGAGAAGGCTCCTTAGCTCATGTTTTTCTAGCAGTGGAAATGTAGTGTCAGCAGTTGAATCTAACAACCTCTGGGAGATTTTCAAATCTAATTTGTCCTTCCTGTGGTCCATTCAGGGCTCATGGGGAAACAGCTCAATGTCCTGGCTAGACCACCAGTCCCTGGGAGACAAGGACCAAGTAAGACTTGCCTGTGCCTCTGAAGCACTTGGCAAAAAGCTTAGCTTTTGAAATGTACCAAATTAGGGTTCCTCTAGAACAAGTGCAGAGGCCTACAAAGATTTCAAGGGAAAATGCAGGTACCTTCTCAATCTCTGTTATCTTCAGCCCCTAGTTGGATAACTGTTCTGAGACGTAGCCAATGAGTTTTTTGATCATCCTCACTGCAGCGACAGTTTCATACTAAATCTACCACTGGAGAAATAAATCATTTTCACTGAAAAGCTAAGTTACATTAAACCATGATTTAAGAGAAAAGCAGAATATTTGTCTCTCTTCAAGCTAATAACCCTTTATTTTCCAAATAAACCCAGTGCCTTCCTTCCTAGGTCAAAGTTAATGCATTCTAAAATTTCTACTAGTTGGGGCGCCTGGGTGGCTCAGTTGGTTAAGCACCTGCTTTTGGCTCAGGTCATGATCCCAGGACCCTGGGATAGAGCCCCGCTTTGGGCTCCCTGTTCAGCAGGAGCCTGCTTCTCCCTCTGCCCCTTCTCCCCCTGCTCATGGTCTCTCTCTCCAATAAATAAATAAATCTAAAACAAATAAAATCAAATTTCTGCTAGTGAACATCCTCCAAACTCTATTTTGCTCTGTTCTCCGTAATGATCCTAGTGCAAAGTCTGCAGCTTGCTCAGCCTCACAAAGCCATGGCAGAATGTAATAAAACTGCTGGTAGCAGCATTTGGGCCCCCAAGGGAACATTTTTACAAACCAGCAGCTGATGTGGTCTTGACAGACGCAAGCAGTGAACCACAGAAGCAATGCAGCATTCTTACCTGCCAAGTTCTAGGTACCTGACCATTGGCAATTTCAGCACCAGCTTTCAGGCTGACAAAGCATCAGCCCAGCATACCAGCTATTTTTTTTATCTAAAATTATACCGGAAATCTTTTTGAATGTGGGATATATATTTGCTTATAAAAACAGGGGATTGATTATTTAGGAGGTTTGTCATGGCTTCTTTTTTCGCTCTTCAAGAACCACTGCTGTGCCTGATTGTATTTTGTCCTGGTTAAACCTCACAACGTCTCTAGTTTGCCTTTGTAGTTGCGAAGTGCTGGTAAGGGTCCTTTCCATTGTTCATAAGAGCAATGGTGGAGTGAAAACAAAACAAACTAATGGTCTCCTGGGCCTCCCTGGAGAAGCATTTTCTGCAGAGTTAACCTTTGAAACTTCAAACTCTCTTCCATATTCATTCATTTTGAGAATCATATTAGTATTTTGGTCTTTTTTCAAATTAAAAGTGGGGACTTTGTGGATAAAAACTGGAGGCATTGTTTGGATATGAGTAGGAAATGCGTTTCTATTGATGAATGGGGTTTAAGTGTTAGCAGACAGACTTAGAGTGGTAGAAACATTGCACTACATTATAATACAGTATAGCTAAATGTAGGATTTTCTAAATTACAATGATTAAATTGTCCATTATTGTATCTCCTTGTGAGTCTGAAGATACAGATCCAACAAACTCATATGGCTGGAGCCCAACTAGAAACCAGGGAATAAAGCCAAAAATAATTGAGAAGAGGTAAAGCTGATACCTTGAAGCTTATGTGTTCTCAGTGCCTCTTCCTCTCTTCCCTCCCCCAAGCATGTACACACTATGGGAGATTCTTTTTAGATTTTATTATTTGAATTTTAGATATAGTTCTAGTAGAGCTGATGATCTCTCTTTTAATCCACAGAAGGCTAGAGGCATCGGAAAGCAGACACACTGGCTAGAGTTAAAAGAAGCAGTTATAATTCAGCTAGAAGAGGCAGAGAAAGAAAAATGGTAAAAATCAGACAGAAAAACTCTAAAAGCGCTGGGTTCAATCTAGTGAGGAGATGAAAACCCTGTCCATTTCAGTAGAACTAGAGGGTGTTGAAGGACAAGACAACGTGGGTTACCATCATAACCATCCTGACATGTCAGGAAAGGGTTAAATTCTATTCAACATAGTGTGCTTAATAAAGAGCAGACATGTATAGTGCATTTCAAGAAACATTCTGTGCAGGAAAGTCAATGTTTTTACGAACTTACAAGGTGGGGAAAAACCCTCTCAACTCACTAGAGAACATTGGTATCCAGAATAGCAACCATGTCATGACTATACATTTACTTCCTGTGGTTGGTATGCACTGGGATCCTTTGTTGTTTATAAGTTCTGTGACCTTGAGCATGGGATTTTATCTCTCACAGCTTTAGCGTTCTCTTGCGTAAAATGATTGTAATACCGTTATACCGTTTACCCCTCAAGAGTGTCCTATAGGTGTGGTAAGAATTTTTTTTGGGGGGGGGGTGGGTAAAGTCCTTTTGTATTGTGTCTCCCAAATACTGTGCATTTAAAAATTGTGGATATTATTTATTTCAGCTTCTTGTGAACAAGGAAATGCACTGGAGCTGAGTTGTACCAAGAATTACAGACCATACGTCCCATGTTGATGATTCTCACTGAGGTTTTGTGTTTTCTTATTGAATACTCTGAAAAATACTACAGGAACTAAAAACATCAACACTGGGGAGATTATGCCATAATTTTGTTGTAGCTGGGAGTGTTACTGAATTGGGGGCAGGAAAATTCTTTTTTTGATTTAAGGTGGGAGTTGTCCAATGCATTATAGGATGGCTGGTGGGCACCCATCCCCAGCCTCTGCCCACTCGATGCCAGTAGTACCTTCCCCACCTTGCTTGTGACAACCAAAAAGGGCTCAAGAGACATTGCCAAATGTCCCTGCAGGGCAAAATCACCTTTGTTGAGAACTACTGTACTAGAAAAACAAATGTATAGACATCAAGTATAGAGTTTTAAATAGCAATCACAGGTAAGTGCTGAGTATTTTTAAATTCTCATTCCCTTTGTTCTGTGAGGCTCTGGTGACATGTATCTGCTTTATGGCAATTACCTAGATGTATCTTTTCCTTTATAATTTAGATGCTCTTTAGTGACAACCAAAGGAGGGTGAGAAAGGATTGGGGTGGAATAGTGTGTCTCATGTAGTCTTTTGAGAATGAGGCTCCAAGGTGAACTTCCATCCTGACTTTTGGATGACTTTAAATCAATCCACATAGGTTTAATGAACATGTACCGCCTTTGTAAAGTACTGTGCCAGATATTGCAAGGGAAAGAAAGATGGTTTTCTGAACCCCCTGAATAAGGGAATTTCTTATCTGATGTGTAGCGTTCCCTTTCTGGTCCCCATGTCTCTGGAGGCCCATGATGGTAGTCCCTCCAGCTCCAAACAGTGTGACTTTCCCTCTAGCTCCATTAATCCTTTGTTCTAATGTCCTCATTCCTTAATTCACCTCTCCACCCTCCCCCACCCCACCCCTACTGCATAATTATGCAGGGTTCCAAACTTCATCATCTTCTTTCTGGCATGACTCAGACTCCTGATCAAGTTCCATTTCTGGTTGCTTCATTTAGGGAAAATTATCTGCTTCTTTTAGCCCACATTAGTGTGGAACACTGGTCCATCTATTACCCAGTTGGTCTTTAATTCTAAAATGCAGTCATAATCAAAATTTTCTGGCTCTCTATTCTGTCCACATTTGGGGGGATTCATCAGTTACGATACCAATAATGAGATCTGAATACCAGTAACAACAGATCTGAAATGATAGTGACTTAAACTAAATAGAATTATTTTTCTTGTAACACAGAAGTCAAGGGGTAGTTCTCCCAACGCTGATATGACAGTATTAGGATATCGTCAGTCTCTCCATTTTCCTCCGTCCTTCTGCTCTGCCATTCCTGTTGTGTCGCTTCTTTTCTCAGGGTTGCTTCATGGTCAAAAGGTGCCCATCTACTATAGCTCCAGCCATCACACTGGAGTCTTCAGGCAGAGAGATGGAGAAAGAGAAGGGTAAAAAAAGAGGGCTTGCCAACAGAATATGTTCTTTTTCTCCTAAGTCTCTCTTAAAATTCTTTTGTTTAAAACTTTAAAGCCTGCCATAGGGCAGCTGGGATATGTAGCTGGACACATTGCTGCTGCCTATGAGAGAGAGATTGTTGATAGAGGAGGAAGTGAAATAGATCAGGCAGCGTACGTCTCTGTCACACAGAGAATTTTGAGAGGAATTTGTATCAGAGGTTATATACACCATGTATGAATTAAGACTTCAATAAGATGTTTCATATTCCTCAGAGCAAAGATTTCCCATTGTCTTAATCCTGGGTTATTATTCCTAACATGGTTTCTTTGCATTTAAGTACAGAGCTGGAAGGATTCTTTATCACTGCTCTGGGGAACGAGGTGGAAAAGTAACAGTACTCTGAACAGTGAAAGATGTGGTCAATCCATTCAGTTGACAATTATTTTCTTCCTCCACTGATTTGTTAGAAATGGCTAACTAGCCGTGGGTTTTTATATATGGCTAGAGTTTATCAGTGAAGCAACTTGATGACACTCTTTCTTTAGGATATATGAAAACCACAAACAGTTTTGACATGCGCGGGGAGATGTAGTACTCAGGTCTGTTAGGCTCTAACATAGTATGGTGTGGGATAAAGAATGGACTGTGTTCAAAAATCCCCCATACTGCTCTAGCTTGGTCATTTCCCGCCTCTATCACTCCTGATGTTCTATTATATACCTGTAATATGGGACAAACAACCTTTAACCCTTCTCTTAGTTGTTTTGTCCCTTCTCAAAGCTGTGTTGAATACCCACCTGTGGCGAGATACTATGGTAGGACAGAGGTATTTTGAGCCTTAAAAGAAATACCGTATTTCAAAGCAGGTGTACATTCAAAATACTATTGTGTTGCTAGCTTTAATTTTATTATTTATGTCCAGATCAGATTTTAGTCATCCTTGGCAACAAAAGAAACTATTTTTCTAAAAATATCCTAGTAGCCATCAATTACCTCAAAAAGAATTCTTCTCTCCTATGTGATATAGCAACAATGTATTACTCAGTAATACAGGCTAAGGAGGACAACCAGGTAACCTGGATTTACCCCTAACTCTGTTACTTGCCTCCCATACACTCCGACAAAACAATTGCTTTGTGCCCACTTCCAAATACAAAATCCACAAGTAACATCCCTTAGTCTTTGTCTCTTTATGCGGTGGCAAAAGCCTGAGGTCCTTCCTGTATTTGTTATGCAACATTCAGCATTTATAAAGTCACTTCAGAAGTCCGAAATGAGGAATGGATATTGAAAAGAGTTGTGTTTACTTTTTCATTCTGTTTTAATGAAAATTTGATCCATTGTCTTTCTCTTAATTAGAAATGATCTGCATCAAGGTTTTCTTATGGGGCGTACAGGAACTAATTAGAATATTTTTAATAATACAGATCTGTGCTGTGTTCCCAGAAGGCCACAGAGCTCTATCAGAGAAAAATAATTCATTTTTTGCTTTATATTGTGTAAGAGGAGATCATATCTGGTCTAGGGGAAAATGGTGGCATTTGAGCCCAGCTTTGACAGGTTTTGATACGTTTTGATGGTTGAGCACTCTGGGAAGAAACTCCTGGTAGGGAATAAGAGAATTCCTGGGGGAGATTAGGGAAATGTGAGAAGATTTTGTGAGCATTCCAAAGAACCAGAATGCAAACTTCTTGAAAACAAGAATTGTAAGTATTACCCATCCCCACATCCAGCCTAGTCATGCTGATTAACAGAGAGAGAGCTTGGTGATTAGTTATCAAATCGGATATAGCCAGTTCTAGGCTAAACCAAGCCATTGCAGAAAAATGGTTTGCCCACCTTTTCCTCTTGACATATTTGAATATGACTTGAGGGTTTCATAAAGATTATTTCACAGTTCCCATTTGTGAGCCATTTGAAATATGGTGTTTTGGACTGGCTAACATTAAGCCCTGTGCCACAGAAGTTTAGCCCAGGGAGAGTAGGGCCATAGATGGCATCTACTCGAGCGAACCAGAGATGCTGGAGATGTCTCCCTCCCAACATTTCTTTTTTTTTTTTTTTTTTTTTTTTTTTAAAGATTTTATTTATTTATTTGACAGAGCGAAATCACAAGTAGGCAGAGAGGCAGGCAGAGAGAGAGGAGGAAGCAGGCTCCCCGCTGAGCAGAGAGCCCGATGCGGGACTCGATCCCAGGACCCTGAGATCATGACCTGAGCCGAAGGCAGCAGCTTAACCACTGAGCCACCCAGGCGCCCCCCTCCCAACATTTCTGAGGAGATGGCTCTCCACCTTATCATAAATTTCTAATTCATTCTCATGTAGTCCATTTTACCTTTGATCAGCAGACCTATTCACTGTCATGTGCCCACAAAAAATTAGCCTGCAGAGTTAGAAGGTGAGTCAACTAATTTTGGGACTAGAACTGATGTTTTACAGTAAAAGATAGACACCTGAACTGGCAAAATCAGTGTTTTAAGGCTGTGGTTCTCAAACTTGAGCAGCCAGCAGAATCACCTAGAGTTCTTGTTAAAACTTTGAGTGCTGGGGCCCATCCATGGAGTTTGGGATTTGGTAGGTTTGTGACCAGGACCTGAGGGTTTGTGTTTCTCAGAGTTGCCAGGTGATGTCAGAGCTGCCAATGCAGAGACCACACACTGAGTACCATTCTCTATGGATCTTCTAAAACCAAGCCCAAGTAAGCATCCTCTTTGGAAAAGCATGGAGAATAAAATCCGAGGGAGGATGTTTCACTGTCTATCCACAGAGTGGGTCTGGCTTTCTCTCACCAAAGCTGGTACCCACTCTGTTCATCTTGCCATCCTGACAAAAGCACTCCCTCTGGTGAACCTTGCCCTCTTCGTACACTTGAGCTGTCCCTCACACTGTTCTTTTCAGTGCCCACCTATTGAATGAGATACTCACTGTTGAAGGCCCGGCTATAGCTTGAGGCATAGAAATGCCAGGGGCTCTCTCTGACTCTCATAAGCAGAATGAATTGTTGAAACAGTGTGTTCCCATAGTTCCCTGCTTATATCTTTGTGAGACGCCTATAACATCCGCCCACATCATCTAGTTATGCCTACCCATTTTGGTCTCTCCTGTAAGCGTAAGAGCTGGAAGTCCAGGAGGAGAGGGCCTGAGAGGGATTCAGTTTTCCCTGGAGTCTAGCAGTGTGTGTGGCATAGAGTATGCGCCTGGCGAATATTTCTTGAATGAATAGATAAGTTTTCTAATCCTTTTACCTCTCACTTAGCAGCATCCTCTGCGTGAAGAGTGTGATTGGATGGAAGGAGAGAGCATTAATACAGAGTAAAATTGAATTTGAAGTCCAGAGACTGATGATTGAATCTCAGCTCTGCATTTATTAGTAGCCTGACCTCAGGCAGTACCCTGAGCTTCTGTTCCATTCTCTGCCTAATGCAATGAACCCGAACGCACAGAGATGTCTTGAGGGTCAAGCGAGATACTGTAACCGAATGCTTTGGCAAACTGTAAATCCTGCATAGGTGAATATGATACTAGCTGCTTCAAGTTTTTTACATATAACGAAAGGATGTATATCTTCCAGAATGACCCACAGTAAAAGTGGATTCAACACGCTTTGTGTAATGGTAATGCGCTGGACTCAGTGTTTTATTGGCCCATATTAAAGGTGTTGCCTATACGAAAAATTATCTGGTTTTTATGTTTTTTTGTCTTCAAAGGTGAGGGAAAGGATGGGGGGTATTAAATAGAGAAGCAGGTCTCTTATTGGCCAGTTACCAGTAACTGTCTCTGAACCTTCTACTCATGCTCTATGACATGAAACAGTCCCAGCACTTGTAGGCAGTGAGAGTGGGAAGGCCCTCTTTGATGCTGTGTAGGCTCCTCCTGTGACAGAGGAACTGCAGGTCAGAGAGACTGCACCTCCCCAGGTTTACCCCCCTGCTTGGTGCCCAATTTACACAATCCCAACCCCAGGCTGTTGGTCTAAGAAACTCAGTGTTCAGACCCTCCTAAGCCTGGGACTGGGCTTTCTATCCATCCACTGAACCCAAGTGATTTAGATGTTTTCTTGTTTTGGGGATTTTACTGAATCTCCCCTTTTGGGTCCAAGTAGAAGTCTGTGTCTATGAATAAAAAGGACAGATGTATAGATTTCAGCTGAAAGCTCTGGTTTTTGTTTGTTTGTTTGTTTGTTTGTGTTCACGTTGCCAACATCTTCCTGAAAATTTGGACCATTTGGACAGAAATAAGTTGCACTTAGTATTTTATTCATTGTTTTAGAATTAAATGTTCATCCATGAAACCTGTTATTTATATTTTATATTTATGTTGTCCATATTTTTTCAAGGAAAAATCAGGATCTATGGTCTGAGGACAGAATATTTGAGGTCAGGATTGTCCTATTAGACTCATATCAATTTGCCACATACGATTTTCTTTTATATTTTAAAAAGCCATTATGCTTGAAACTATAACATTTTATTCTGTAGGTCACGAATACTTTAGCTTCATTCAGCCACTGTTATGGAAAATTTTCTGTGTGCCAAGGACTGTGCGAATTGCTCATGTTACCTCGTTGAACGATACACAGATCTTACTTGGAAGAAACGTACAGACTGATGAGAAAAATGTACTTAAACCTGTATTATTGCAGTGAAGTATAATAAATGCAATAACGTAGTAAATAACAGGTAGAGGGTTGGCATGCACAAAAAGGAGTGGGCACTTGTTTGGGTGGCTCATGAAGGCAATACAGATGGGAACTCTCTTTCAGAATGAGTAGGAGTTCATCAGAAGGGGGGAGTAGGAGAAAGGTTGGCCGTTTCAGTGGCGGAACTAGTAGTTGCACAGGTGTGAAGATGTGAAACAGTGTGGCATATTCACATGACTGTAAACTAGTTGGTATCTCTGGAATGCAGGACATGTGTACTTTGGTGATAGAGACTGAGGATGAAGACAGAGGTAGGGACAAGTTTCTGGAATGCCTTGCGAAGGCCATTGAAGGGTTTGAATTTTATTCTGCAGGCAAAGAGGATATTTTGAGTATGTGTCATTCAGAGGACATGCGCATTGGTCAGAATTATACTTAAAGAAGATAGTTTGGTCTCCTTGTTGCTCTTCTCACACCTCTTTCCTCGTAGTCTATTACGGAGTAAAAGATGGTTTCCTCTGTCAGGTATGCGAGAGAGGGGGAACAGATTTGCATGTTGCCAAGTTAGCAAAGAAAAATCATTTCCTTCAAAACCAACAATTTCTACCCCCCAGACCTGCTAGTAATAAAAATATCAGGACTGGACTATCCCACAGAATAACCCTAAACAGAAATTTATAAAAAAAAATACTACCATTTTATATGAAAATAATACATATGTGAAAACATTAAACATTAAAAACATTAAAATGAGATTTCAGTATAATTTTAATTACACACAAAACTCAAGATATTTATTACAACCCAAAGTTAAAATAAGAAGGAGAAAACTAGATTGCCAGGACAATCTATGAATTAAGAATTCAAACTGCTATTCATTAAGCAGAGAACTCTTACACAGAAATTTATCGATAATGAGATCTATACTTTGGGAGGGCCAGTCCTTCCCTGAGCAAAGAGGAGACATTATCTTTTGAGTCACCCCATTTATTAGAGTTGTTTGCTATTGTGTGTAGTGGCTGGGTGTTAAATTAATCCTCTGTTGACAGATGAGGGGTAGATGGGCTCACTTGCTGGGTCACTAATGAATTTTCCACTGTCTGGGGACTATCAGTTAAATCAGATGGTGCCACTTACAGGTGTATTGATCCAAGAGCTGAGATAACTGTGATTGGGTAGACACTCAAACCCTTTAACTTTGATACCCTGGTTGTGCTGATTTTCAATACAATGCAGTGACCTCCCATGTAGAAATGCCTCTTCTTTTATACTCAACATCTGCTCTATCTCCCAAAGAGAATAATGACTTGAAATAATTCCAAGAGGGAGTCCATTGATCTACTTGAGAATCCATTTTGTAGATTCTTCAATCCCAAGATCGAAGATATCCCTAATTGCCTGCTAATGCTATACTGCAAATTCAGTTCTCATTAGATTCTTATACAATTGAAAGCCTGATCTTAAAGATAAATTTTTCTAATTTTTGTAAACATTATTTTCCCCCAGACTTTTTTCCTTTCTATTGCTTTCTCCTGATGTCATTTCTCATTTTTCATATTTCTCCTACTTTTGGAGCACAGAGCAGAATCACGAGTAAATGACATCAATCAAAGTAATTACTGTTTATTTAGGAGATGGTTAGCTATTTGGAGAAGGAGAAAAAAATAACAAATGCTGGCAATTTGGTGGGTTATAAAAATATATATATATATTTTTTTTGACAAAAGGGGAAACACCCATTGACGTGAGAATCTGAAATACAGAGAGGTTTTAAAAATTCTAAGTATTCTTTTTCCCTATAAGGTCATAGATAGTTGAGACCTGACCATAGAATGGAAAGAAACACTTATCTCGTGTATGTATATATCTATATCTATATATATCGTAATGCCTTGATTTCCCTTATAAAATGAACAAAAGCAAAGACAAAATCAACCAACAAAATAAAATATTTTTTAAAAATATATTATTTTCTAGGCCACAGCTAGTTTTTATACCATAGACTATTTTTGTTTTATCATAAACCATTATTCACTTTCTGATATTTGTATCACTTTTTATATCTTTTTGTCCTGTGATGATAAAAATAACATTAATAATAATATTAAAAATAATGTTAGAATACTATGTCATGTCAGAAACACACTGGGCATGGGGTGCCTGGGTGGCGGAGCTGGTGAAGTGTCTGACTCTTGGTTTTGGCTCAGGTCATGATCTCAGGATCCTGAGATGGAGCCCCACATGGGGCTGTATGCTGGGTGTGTGGTCTGCTTGGGGTTCTCTTTCCCTCCCTCTGTCCCTCCCTTCTCCCCTCCCTGCTCTCACGTGCACCTGTGCCCTGTCTCTCTCAAAAAAAAAAAAAAAAAAAAAAAAAAAAAAAGAGAGAGAGAGAGAAAAGAAAAAAGGAATGCACTGGACATGATATCAGCTGATATAAAATTGGTTATGCTACTTACCAAAAATGTGTCTACAGAAAGTGGCTTTATCCTGTTAAGCCTTATTTTGCCCCTCTGTGAAGTGGAGGTATCTTTCTGTACTATGTATTTCATAAAATATATTTGAAGATCAAATTTTTAATAGATATGAAAATATTTTGAGACCCATAAAATATTAAACTTTATATTCATAAATATTTTCAATCTGCTTCTTGAGCATTTCTTTGTTTGCTTATTTGTTTGTTTACTTAGTCATCCATGAGTTTATTCATTTATTTGCACCTTGTTTCCTAAAGAACTTGCTGCTTTGATTAGATCTCCATCATAGATATTCATATATTCATTTTTCCCTAAATATCCATAATGGGGTATCAAGCCATGTTCCCCAAGTTGACATAAATTTCTGGTAACCATTTTTTCAATATTAATTATCAAGGGAAAACTGAAAAAAAAAACCGATAAGACTACTTGTTTCTGAATACTTCTTTGAGTATTTGAACATTATGAGGATTCAACATCTTGATAAATTGCTGAGTTTCTTACATTGGAAATAAATTAAAAATTTAAATCTTATTTTGGCTATTGGGTGAACTTTAATATAGGGTGAACTTTAATCCCTTTTCCTTTTCTAGACTGAAATAAACTGATAGGTTATGTTGGAAAGATAAATTGTGTGTGAAACACACCTTCTGGTTCATTGATAAATATGTCATGTGGATAGAAGCCAAAGCTTCATTAAAGTCCCAATGTATTATAGCTCTTCCTCATTTTTTATCTATCATCCTTAACATTCAGTACATGGTACCTTTACAGGGTAGTACGTGGCAAGATTTTATAAGACACATTGACTCTGTCTTCTTCACATTATTTATGTGATGGATTACTGAAAGCTTTTTCAGCATATTTCCGGGTAAAAAATTAATCTTATGGAACTGAACTTCCAAAGTCCTCATTTGATATAGACATAACTCATTCATCCAAAGCTCATCAAAGATAATATGAGCTTAAAAATAATTAATTTTGGTAAAATCCTACATAAGCAAGCTGTCTAGATCTATCTACCTTTATGTCTATCTACCGCTATCTCTTGAGACTGAGAGAAGACAGGGAGATGTCCCATGCAATTTCTTCATAACAGCTTTATTAATATATAATTCATGTACCATGAAGTTCATCCTTTTAAGGTGTACAGTTCAGTGATGATTAGAGTTGTACACCCATCACTACTTTCAAATCCTAGAACACTTTCATCACTGCAGGAGAAAACCCCATATCCATTACTCCAAATTTCCCCTTTATACCAGCCCCCGACAACTATTAATCTATATTTTGTCTCTAAGGATTTTCTTATCACTATTTCATATTGATGGAATCATACACTCTATGGTCTTTTGTGCCTGACTTATTGCACTTACGATGACCTGAAGTTCATCTATAATGTAATCATATTGGTATATCATTCTTTTTATGTATGCATAGTACTCCATTGTATGGATATCCCCAGTTTTGTTTATCCATTCCATGAGCTCTTACATTCATCAAAGTACCTCATGGATCCCTCCTCTAACCTTCCAGAAGAGAGTACTTCTGGTGGAAAAATTAGCTATGAATCACAACTCATTAATTTATAGTAATTGAGAGGAAAGCACTCTTTTAGATACCATACGGTGCTGGAAATGAGAAAAATCTAGGTTTCTTTTGTAGATGTTTCTCCCCCTTGTCCCCTAATGAAATGTGATTTCCTGCTCTGATTGAATGATTGATTGACTGATATTATATATTAAGCTATATTCATCACTGGATGAATAGCTCTGCTTATATTTGCCTCTTCCTACTGCTGCATTCTAGGCTCATCCATTATGCTCTTGAATACAACAAACTCTAGCCTCAGGTCTTCACATATGCTGTTCCCACTTGGAGTGTCCTTCACTTAGCTCACCCTTTATCAGGTATGATTCTTAGCTTAAATGCCCTTTATCTCAGAGAGTCTTTTCCTGACCATCCCCTACCTCCCAACCCAGTGTAGATTATATGACCCAATTATTTCTTTATTTGTTTTAAAGCACACAATGCTTTTCCTCTCTGGCAGTTAACACAACTTGTAATTGCAAATGTATTTGTATGCTCCAATATATAGCCTCTCCTAGGATGTTGGCTCCAAGAGGGTTGGACTTTTTTATAACATGTTTTTTTAAATGCCATATCCCTGGTGTCTAAAACAGTTTGTGACATACAATAGGCATTCCGTAAATACTTGTTGAACAAACAATTGGTTTTAATTACCACCCGTGCCCTGATGACTTCGTACTTGGCATCCCTTTCCCAGACCTATCTGATGATCCATTCTAGTGTGGGCTTCCGTGCTGACATCTCTATTTGGGTGTTCCTCAGGGTACACCAAAGTCTGCCTTTTTAAACTCAGTCTCATTATCTTTCCTCTCCAACTTTGCTTCTACCTTCCCACTTTACTGATTTCTTATTATCTAAGCCAGAAACCTGAGGATCACCTTAGAGTCTTTTCTCTCTTTAGGCCCTTCATACTAATTGGTCATAAAGTTCATTGGATGCTGTCTTTTAAGTATTTCAATTAATAGGTTTTTATTTCCACTGCCACTACCTTAGTTCAAGTTCAGGTTCTCATTTTCTCAGTTGTGCAGCTGTGATATCTTTTAACTTCTCTCTTTCTCTCTCTCTGTCCCCCTTCCTTCCTCTCTTTCTGGTCGTATTCAATGCATACTCCTCACCACTGTGGTCTAAGTCTAAAATTTGACTCTGTCACTCTGCTTCACAGTCTTTAGCCCTTGTCCTTTCCCTCCAGGCAAGGTGCCAACCTCATTGCTTGGCCTGCATGACCCTTTCTGCCTCTTCAGCTTCAGCAGGAGCCATTTTTACTCACAAATTCCAGTGACACCAGATTGCTTTCCGTCTCCCAAATGTGCTGTTTTCTTAAAACACTGCACCCTTCCCGTAGGGCTTTCTTGATCCACAAAGCCCTATTTCTCTTATCTGTTAACAGACTTCCAGTCATCTTTTCAGATTCTGCCCATGTGCCATCTGTTCCTCAAGGATTAGGCTAACTGCCCCCGGAAGAGTTCAAGCTCCTCCTGTCTGCTCCACAGCACCATGTAGGTACCAGAATCACAGCTTGTAGCTATTATTCACATTGCTTGTTATGCACGAGCACTTCACATTACTTTGAATGTTGTGGCAGATGTCTCTCCCACGTACTAGACACAAGCTTTCTGAGGGCAAAAGCTGTGCTCTTCTGAGGGCTTGGACTTTGGGTGATGACCAACATGGGTTCTAATCCCCATCCCTATTCGCGGTCCTGGGGTGGGCTGTTAAACATTTTAAGTGAGAAGATGTGTGTGGTTCCTAGTACACTACCTGAAATACAGTAAGCATTTAGTAGTGATTATTGATCATATTACTTTTAATAGTGGAAGTCACTAGGCATAGGACAGTAAACTGTATGGCGACAACGTTTGTTGAATTAATGATTAAATAAAAATTCCCTTCATTTTCGGTGAATCATGACTAAACATCAATAAAGTAAAGGAGGAGTAACAAAAAGCTGTAAGCTGGGTCCATAAAGACAGCTGCACCAAACAAACGGAAGTGATCTGCGTAAAAGGATTTGGTCTTCAGTGTTAGAGAGAGGGCTGGGGGAGTCAGGCTCTGCTTCCACCCAGCTCTGCTGAAGGCCACATCTGAGAATTTTAGAGAATTCACACAGGACTCCATGATTCATCAGGCATGGCCCAGTAAGCTCTTTAATGAAGTTATGTGTGTGTTTTTCTTTTTAAGGAGTCTTCTAAAAATATAAATACATGATATTAATAGGAACAAAACACCTAAACACATATTTACAATTTTGCAATGGTTGTTACCAACTAAAAGTGGTTATTAAAGGAGGCAATATGATTGATGAGAATTATCTGGACATGAAGTGCCAGAAAACTCAGGTTTTATCTCTGGATAGGTTCTTTTACTTCTTCAAACCTCTATATTTTATGTATAAAAGTTTGACCTGGCAGTTCCCTTAGGTTCTTTTAAACTAAAAAGTTCTAAGGTTACTTGAGTTACTCTTCAAATAGGGTGTCAGTGATATCCCCGAACAATAAAATGACCAAGCAATCAAGACCCATTTTAGTGAAACCTAACTGATGCTGTTTATTATGAT
The DNA here is from genome assembly GCF_022355385.1 of Mustela nigripes. Classification (NCBI taxonomy): domain Eukaryota; kingdom Metazoa; phylum Chordata; class Mammalia; order Carnivora; family Mustelidae; genus Mustela; species Mustela nigripes. Next base: position 105,492,917 of record NC_081558.1, read on the forward strand.
ATAGGAATAAAACTTTCTCATCTTCTATTGTTTCACCGAAATTCAGGTATCAAAAACTCTCTATCGTATAATAAACTTTTCTGTTGTTTTAAACCTATGGGCTAGCAACATTAAGAAGTGTAAATTATTTATAATCCTGTAACTCATATAAAACAGTGAAAACCAGAAGAATGGAGGAATAAGAGAAGTGCTATTGGAAATGGCCACCAATAAAATGCATGGGGAATTCAGAGGAGTAGAAGGCAGGACATGAGACTGGCAGGACAAGAGAATGAAAAGTAACAGGAAAAGACATTCATGTCATTCAGAAAGTACAAAGAGGAAAAAGCATAATGTGATGTCTTAGGAGTAGGTTGAGGGATAGTGAGCATAATTTGCATGAAGATATAAAAATCTAGGCTGAGGCCGGATTGCAAGCAAATTAAATGTATACACAGTCTTTACTTTCAAGACTCACATTGAGCAAAATCCCCTCTGGTGACAGTTTCATCACTGATTAAGAATTGGACTAGATGGTTTGCAATTTTCCATCTAATCATAATGTTCTTCGATTTTATAATTCTCCAGAATGCCAGGATCAAATAAATATGTATTCCAACTAGCTATAGATAGTTAGAAAGATGATAAATGGGTATATAGATAGATAGATAAGAAATTCTCGAGTCTTTCTTTTCTCTCTCTCTCTCTCATCTGTCATCTTTTCTAGAGAATTCCCAAATGTTTCCAGAAAATTGGAAGAGTAAAGAATTGCCCTAATAGTTTTAACTCTAATTCTGTATTATTATTATTTTTCAAAATCACGTTTACCAACTATGTACAAATTTTGTGCAACATAAAATCCTTTCAAGAAACATGTATTCATTTTGAATATGTTGCAAGGAAGTTTGCTATTGGTAAGAAAATGTCACTGACAGCTGGTCATAGCATTCAGTAGTAAAAAGAAAGAAAGGGAAAGAGAAGCAGAGTAGCACTCCAGATGGATTTGTCAGGACATTCCTAGTCCCTCATCGAGTACCTGCCAGTGCTGGCGTAGTGACAGTGGTGATGTCGTCCATCATTTTCTTGAAACTGCAAATAAATGGCTCTTTAAAATGGACTTCATGGTAAGTGCTACACTGACCTTAGATTAACATTTAATGGGAAATTCTCTTTTCCTTGGGGATAGTTGGAGCCTTGTGAAATCTTACCTGAAATAGGAAGAGGCAATTCTTACTGACAGGAGATGCTGCCACTTAAATTATCCTATGTTAGTCTGGAAATAGAAAAAAGCTTATTCTTTGAATGAGTAATATATGTGCATGGTACTGATTTCAAAAAACAACAACAAAAATAATGTATGTCTCTTAAGTCCCTCTTTATTTAATAAGAGATAAAACCCTTTTTAGGTAGGCTTCCAGAGATAATCTTGCATAGTAAAGAATTCAAACTTGTGTGTTTCTATCATCCTTTATTTGTTTTTGGCTTTTTCAGTCTCAACTGTGAGGTTTTCTTTGTTTGTTTGTTTGTATTTCTTTCTTCAGAGGAGAGTTCTTCTTTCTCAGGAGCTTCTGGGTTCTGGGATAGGGCAGGGATCTTCTGCTTGGTGCCCCATGCTCTCAGGAAAGTCATTTGAATGCTCTGAGGCTCAGTTTCCCCCTCTGAAAAGCAGAAATATGGGCACCTCCTATGCATTCTGTGAGAGATGAATGGATTAATAGATGTGAAAATGTTTCAAACAGTAAAGAACTCTATAGATGTGGTTTGAGAAGGGAGTGGTAACTATTGAAAAGTCAGGAAAAATTCTCAGCCATTTGATATTTTCTATGAAACAGTTTGATGAGCTATGGCTTTGTAAATAAAATACAGAAGGATGGAAATCAAACTTTGAGTGTCTCTAGTTTATAAATGAAAGTTAATCTATTTACAGACACACATAAAAATATATCTCCAAAACATGCCTTACAAAGGAGTAAGCAAATTTCCTGTGAAGAACTGGAGAATGAATGTTTGAGGTTTAGTGAACCTGTCATAGTATGAAAGCTGCTGTAGATGATGAGCAAACAAATGAGCATAGCTGTGTTCCAATAAAACTTTATTTATGTACACTGATATTTGATTTTCATGTAATTTTCACTTATGAAAAATATCATTCTCTTTATTATATTTCAGCTATTTAAAAATGTTAAAATCATGTTTAACTCTTAGTGCAAACATGTAAGGACTGCCAGCTAGGTTTGGTCCTTAGGCCATAGTTTGCCAACCGCTCACTGAGAGCAAATTCTTAGAAAAATGAACTTTTCCCAATCAAAAATTTGATCCGCTTAGTTACTCTTTTGGGGGAGAACATTTGATGTTCTTACTTTACAGGAGACCATGAGTATCTTTGCATTTTCTACTCTCTTAATTTATTAACTTACTTATGTACTTCTTTATCTCAATCCTAGTTGATTAGTTTTTTATTGAATATAACTAACATGGAGTCTTATATTAGTTTTAGATGTGTATCATTGTGATTCAACAATTCCGTACTCAGTGCTCATCAAGACAGGTGTACCTTTAATCCCCTTTATCTATTCCATCCATCCTCTTACTCATCTCTCCTCTGGCAACCATTAGTTTGTTTTCCACATTGAAAAGTCTGGTTTTTTGTTTGTCTCCTTTTTCTTCGTTTACTTGTTTGTTTTGTTTCTTAAATTCCCCATATGAGCGAAATCATACAGTATTGGTCTTTCTCTGACTGACTTAACTTCATTTAGCATTATACCCTTTATGTCTATCCATGTTGTAGCAAAGGAAGGATTTCATTTTTTATGGCTGGGTAATATTCCACTGTATATATACACCACATCTTTATCCATTCATCTGTCGATGAACACTTGGATTGCTTCCTTAATTTGGCAATTGTAAATAATGCTGCTATAAACATGGAGGTGCCTGTATCTTTTTGAATTAGTGTTTTCATTTTCTTTGGGTAAATACCCAGTAGTGGAATTACTGGGTCATACGGTAATTCTATTTTTAACTTTTTGAGGAACCTCTGTATTGTTTTCCCCAGTGGCTGCATCAATATGCATTCCCACCACCAGTGCACAAAGGTTCCGTTTTCTCCATATCCTTGCCAATACTTGGGGTTTCTTCTGTTTTTGATTTTGGACATTGTGATAGGTGTGATGTGATATCCCATTGTGGTTTTGATTTGGATTTCTCTGATGATTAGTGATTTTGAGCATCTTTTTGTGTGTCTACTAGCCATCTGGATGTCTTCTTCAGAAGAAAATGTCTATTTTAGGTCTTCTAACCATTTTTAAATTGGATTATTTGTGGGTTTCTGTTTTTGCTCTTTTTTTTTTTTTGGTTTTGGTTTGAGTTGTATAAATCCTTTATATATTTTGTATGTTAACCCTTTATCAATTATATTATTTGTGAATATCTTCTTACATTCAGTGGGTTGTCTTTATGTTTTGTTGATAGTTTCCTTTGCTGTGAAAAAGCTTTTTATTTTTGGTGTAGTCCCGATAGCTTGATTTGGTTTTGTTTCCCTCGCCTGAAGAAATATATCTGGAAAAATGTTTCTGTGACTGATGTCAAGAAATTACTGCTTATGTTTTCTTCTAGGAGTTTTATGGACTTAACTAACGTTGACCTGACTGTGTGAATCAGGTGGGCAGGCTTCCTGAAAAATGAAGGGCATATATTAAACAATGTTTTGGAGCTTTCCTTTTCTCATATTTTATGGCATAGTGGTTCTGGATTACCTCTTTCTGTTGGAGTCCATCTTTATTTATATGTGATACATAAAATGCACCTATGAAAGCTTTTCTCCCAGCAAGCTTTGGGCTTCTAATACTTCAAATACATTTACGCTAGACATTGATTTCTGCACCTTGATGGATTTAGCTTTCCCGGTTCTGAAGTTTCTCTGTATTAGATGAGATGTTTTTGCATTGATTCTTAAATGCATCCTAGGTATCACTTGGGGGCACTTGCCATGTTATCACTGCATTGCCCGGTAGGATCTGGAAACATTTTACTTTGGTGGGATTTTTCCTGTCCAGTATTTCCACAAGTGTGAGCTGCAAGTCATACTGAATGAGTACATCTACAAAACAGAACTAATATCCACCTTGTGGGCATGTGGTGAAACTTAATTAGTTAATGCTTCTAAAGAACTTTTTAAATTCATGGATAAAATGCATTATTCAGTTGCTAAGAGCTATTATTGTTTATTATTTCCTTCAGGTATTTCCCAGCAGGTGCTTTGCTACTAGGATTATAATGTCTGTAATTTTGAAACAAGTTGACATTTGCATTTGTTTGCAGAGTGCATGAAGCTACAGGTCGCATTTTATTGAAATCTTCCCCTCCTTCCATCCAAAGTAATTAGGTGCTCAGTTACAGCCTCCTTCTCTTAGATGTTCATACAGTTTATTAGTGTTTAATAGTAACATCACCATCAGGGTAAGAAAGAATCAATAGAAGAACTTTTTCCAATTAGATTAAGTGATTTTAGTAGTAGATCTATGTTAATAATTTGCTAATTATAAGACTGCATCTAAAGGGATAGAAAAAATGTTATATCCAATGATTTACTAATATTTGTAAGTTGACCTTTTATGTTGGTTGACACAATAGTGTTCGGGTAAGAGCTATTGGATACAGACCCCAAGTCACTCTTCTATAATGTGTACATGGTCTGGGAAGAGCTTGAGATTTTTAGATGTTGTGCCATTTAATGCCCACTTGCAAAACTGTGAAAGCCAGCAAGCTTGTTATAATAGAAAGAACACTGAGCCAGCATCAAGTTGCTCCCTTAGAGACTCAGCTCTTCCCCTTCTTTGCAAATTTCTTCTCTTTCTGGGTCTCAGGCTCCTTATCAAATTGGACTATATTGTTGGTTTTCAAACTGTATCCCTTGAAATTTAAGATTCTGAACAGAGGCTTCAGGTTTTCTAACCTGTTAGAAACCTGTTATTTTAAATATTTCCCAACAAATGTCAGAGAATTATATGCCCAAAGACCCCATTTATTGCTTTTTCCTCTTGTATATGTTAAGATTCCTTTTAAATCTACAATCTGAAGATTTTCATTGCTTAGGAAAATTTTCAAAGACAGTTTGTGATCCAGAAGATCCCCTCCGACTCTGGAGTCTTATGATCTTGTATCTCAAGTAAAGCTGAAACATACACACACACACACACACACACGCGCGCGCGCGCACTCGCACAACTATTAAAAGCAGTCTTTGAAGATTTCAGTTGTAGGCTCTGAGTCCAAAGACAAGATTAATTCCTGAGGTTTATGCACTATAGGAGCTCTGTTAAATAAATAAAATATTCAATGAATAAATAAATAGCGTTTGAAAGGCACTCTTCGAAACTGCTACTAGAATGCTTGGCAAATACCTGCCTTAATTTTTCTCAATGTCTGATTTCCTCCTAAGTATTTGATGTTGCCAATATTCATTTCCAGGGTTCTCTGGACTTAGGAAATCATGTAGGTGTGGTTCAAGTGGGAAAGAGCTGTAATATGCCTGCTTAAGTGCCTACTGTCCAGGAGAGTGAGTTAAGGCACAGAGGATAATAGAACTCAATAATTTGTGCTATATTAGCACTTCCCATTTCACAAGGTAGAAGCTTTTAAAATGCTAGTCCCAATGCTTATTTCTCTTTCCCCCATGAAATCCTCAGGGTTCTGACCTGCCGAAATACTTTCAGAAGCAACTGTTAAAAGCTGAATTTGCATCTTTCCATTGCAACATAGAATAAAATGATAGGCATATATGTGTGTGTGTATAATTGTGTATATATATAATTGTGTATATATATAGATATATATATGCACACATAGTATGTGTGTGTATTTTATATATTTTATATACTTATATATATAGGTATATATAGTTATATATAAGTATACGCGTGCACACACACACACACACACACACACACACACACATATATACTATACTATAATCATCAGTGCAAACATGCTACGATTTAGTAAGTAAGCAAACAAAAAGTAAGTGCTCAGAAACATATGTTGAATTGTGTTGATGTGACAACACCCAGTGTTGGGTCCTCTGGCTTGAACACTAACTCCATCTGTAATATTTCATGTGACTTTTGAAATTACCCCTCAATGCTCGTCTTCCCTGGGCATTGTAGAGACTCTCTGTCATTTGGAAAGATGGGTTCACTGACATCAGTTACATTGTGACAAGGGCATGGCCATAGCTGCTTGTAGGCCTTACATTTTGAGTTATTTGTACAATAAAGAGAATCCTTTGCCTGACATTTTCCACCGTGCAGTGCCTGTGGTGTGCTCTGAACATCCAGAGGCCCTCAGAGAGGTAGTGGATGGAACGGAAACTCTGCCGGTGAGGAACTTCTGTTCAGCTACCGATGCTCTTTGAGCGTGGGCAAACACTGTTCCCTGTGTACATCTCAGTTTCCTTGTCTGTGAAGTGCGGAGGTTGAGCAAGAAGATGTTTAAGGTCTGTCTTAATCCTGAAAGCTCTAGTATCAGGCACAGAGCAAATTTCAGCATCTGGATTTACACAGTATTTATTTAATGCCCAACAGTGATCCTTATGATTATTGACTGGGTATTGGACACTGTGCTAAGTTTTACTTTCATTGTGTCTTTTAAACTTTACTATAACTTCTTAAGGATACCGTTACCTATTTAAAATTTTTTAAATTTAAATTTAATTTAGTTAACATAGAGTGTATTATTAGTTTCAGAGGTAGAGTTCAGTAGTTCATCTGTTGCATAGAACACCCAGGGCTCTTTATATCACGTGCCCTCCTTAACGCCCATCACCCAGTTACCCCCTCCCCCACCTGCCTCCCCTCCAGCAACGCTGTTTGTTCCCTGTAGTGAAGAGTCTCTTCTGGTTTGCCTCCCTTTCTGTTTTCATCTTGTTTTATTTTTCCTTGCCTTCCCCTATGTTCATCTGTTTTGTTTCTTAAGTTCCACATATGAGTGAAATCATGATAATTGTTTTTCTCTGACTGACTTATTTAGTTTAGTGTAATACCTTCTAGTTCCATCCATTGTTGCAAATGGCAAGATTTCATTCTTTTTGATGGTTGAGTAATATTCCTGTGTGTGTTGTGTGTGTGTGTGTGTGTGTGTGAGAGAGAGAGAGAGAGAGAGAGAGAGACAGAGAGAATATAAATATATATATACCACATCTTCTTGGTCCATTCATCTATCGATGGGCAACTGTGTTCTTTTCATACTTTGGCAATTGTGGACAGTACACTTTTTTAACAGAGGAGGAAAGTGAGGCTTAGAGCAGGGAAATCTCTCTCTGAAAGTCACAGTTAGCAAGTAATAGAGGTGGAACTTAAGCCTGAACAATCGGACTCTAGAACCCACAATGCCATGTCAGTGCCATATTGCCTCCAACTGTTAGGGGTGCCATGCTTAGACCTGTCAGAATCCACAAAGGCCGATATGACAGAGTCCCTGTCCTCTGGTTACATTTAAGCTGAAAGGAAAGATGAGTGAAAGGGTTAAGAGAAAGGCCAGGCAGCCTGCGCTTTGGTTTCCAAAGGAGAAGGGCAGCACATGGCTATTACGGGAGTCTTAAGGAGAGGGCAATAGGAACTTGGCACCGCTGAAGTGTCATTACAAAACCAGCCAAAAGCATTGTCAGCATTTAACAAGGTTTCCATTGCCTTATCCAAAGGAATAGGAACAGGAGAGAGATGTTATAAAAAGGATAAAAGAAACGGCTATTTATCAGCTGTGTTCCCATTCATCCACAGTGGGGTTGGGCTGACAGACTCTGAAAATCAGCCCAAAGGTAGTTTGCCAGGCAGTTCAGTGCAACCCAGAGGGTCTTTGGTCACCTCCCACCTCCTCATCATTGCTATTGCCTGGTCTCTGCCTTTCCTAACAACCTGCCCATCTAGAAGGTATCCCAGTTTTTGCTTGTGCTTTCAGTTTAAAATTATACAACGGTAGAATTTTAGAACAGGCCTCTCTGATAACATCTTTATTCTTCTCCCAAACTCTGGAATCATTGGGGAAAAGTCCCCTGAAGTCACCTCTGCTGGCCAGCAAGGCTTAGTCACCTCATGGCAAAGAGGGACTGAGGAGGCAGAGCAGCCAGTAGCTAAAACTCTTCACCCTTCCTCCAAGCAGCTCTAAGACACCCACATGCATCCACACTCATTTGCAGGAAACTAGCCCTTACCATACCCTTGACTCATGAAGGAGAGAAGAAACGTCACCCTTGAAGAGATTCCTGAACTCATCTGTGAAGAGCGGACTTGTGCAGATGTCCGCGTCATGAAATGATTTTGTCTTCTATTGGTTGGTGAAATTTTTGCGGGGCTGTCCAATAGAACTTTCTGCCGTGGTGGAAGTGTTTTCTGTCTGAGCCGTCCAACACATTCACCCCTGGCCAGGTGTGGCGATTGACTACCTGAAATGTCAGACTTGCAGTGAGACCGAGGAAGTGAATTTCAGATTTTATTTAATTTCAACTATCTTAAGTTTAAGTAGACACAGGTAGCTACTGGCTATAACAGGATGGGGAAGCTATGGATCAAAACATCCTAATATTCAGGACTGACAATCTAGGAAGGTCTAGTCTACTAAAGTTAACACTGGTATCCTGTTTTCCTAGTCAAAGAACATATCTTATAAGGTGGTTTCCTGTACATAATTGTATTGAGCAGACAGGTCTGGAGTGTATCATGAATACAGATTTCATAAATATTTATTGGAAGTATATGTGTGCCATTTATCCACCAGACCCCAGACTCAGCCTCAGAATCTTCTTCAGTGCATTGCTCTGGTTAGGATCCTGTGGTCAAATCTGTCAAGAGAGAGAAACTTGTTTGCCACCACTGAGGTTGGGACGAAATAGATAGTGTACTTCGATACAGATATCTTCAATGAAGGGTTGATGACCAGATGATCTTTAAAGTCTTATCATGAAAATGTATGATTCCATTAATAAAAGAGAATCAGTTCTACATCTTATCTACACTTCTTTATAATGTTTGTCAGAAAAACCATCTCCGTAGCACTAAGATGATAGCCCCTGCCTTCAATAAATTCCTTCCTTGGACCGAGGGGGTGAGAGACCGAGTGCCGCAGCGCGGGGCGAGTGTGGTGTAAAGGAATTCATAAGCCATGGATGTATTCATGAAAGGACTTTCAAAGGCCAAGGAGGGAGTTGTGGCTGCTGCTGAAAAAACCAAACAGGGTGTGGCAGAAGCAGCAGGAAAGACAAAAGAGGGTGTTCTCTATGTAGGCTCCAAAACCAAGGAAGGAGTAGTTCATGGTGTGACAACAGTGGCTGAGAAGACCAAAGAGCAAGTGACAAATGTGGGTGAGGCGGTGGTGACGGGGGTGACAGCAGTAGCACAGAAGACTGTGGAGGGAGCAGGGAGCATTGCAGCTGCCACTGGCTTTGGCAAAAAGGATCAGCTGGGCAAGAGTGAAGAAGGAGGCCCACAGGAAGGAATTCTGGAAGATATGCCAGTTGATCCTGACAATGAAGCATATGAAATGCCTTCTGAGGAAGGGTATCAAGACTATGAACCCGAAGCCAAGAAATACTTTTGCTCCCAGTTTCTTGAGACCTACTGACAGATGTTCCATCCTGTACAAGTACTCAGTTCCAACATGCCCAGTCATGACGTTTTCTCACAGTTTTTACAGTGTATTTTAAACTCTTCCATCAGCAGTCATTGAAGTTATCTGTACCTGCCCCTACGCAGCATTTCAGTGCTTCCCTCTCACTGAAGTGATTATACAGTAGCAGGGTCCTTGTGTGCTATGTGGATATTGTGGCTTCAAATCTAAAATGTTAAATTAAAACACCTAAGTGACTACCACTTATTTCTAAATCTTCACTATTTTTTGTTGCTGTTATTGAGAAGTTGTGATTTACTATCATATATTATAAGATTTCTAGGTGTCTTTTAATGATTATTTCTGTTTTAAAATAATGATATGTTGTGAAATTTGTTAATATATATAATACTTAAAAACATGTGAGCATGAAACTATGCACCTATAAATATTAACTATGAAATTTAAAAAAAATAATAAAAAAAAATAAATTCCTTCCTTCTCCAGAGACATAGAATAGGAAGATGCAGGTGAACCAAAGATTTTAAAGAATGAACTTATCGGCTTAAAAGATGTCAAACGACTGATCTCTTTTGTTGCTGGCTTAGTGTATAAACAGACTCAGGCCAAGTCACAGCCATTTTAAACATTTATTAAGGTCATGCACTGTTAGGTCCTGGTATACCGAAGGGCTTCAATGCCAAGTTATTTAAGATTATAAAGTGACATTGCAAAATCAACAGGGTTTTACTGTGTTGTTCCTAAGTAAGCAGTAATGCTTTATGAGAGATATATCTATACCTATATAAAAAATCAATTTTCGCCTCACAACTGTGGTGATTTTAATGATTTGGCAGTGATGTTCTTAAACACCACCAGGCTTGGCCTACAGGAAGAAGAGTAATGAGTATGGAGGTACTTGAAAAAATTTTCAAACATTCTAATCCCTGAAACAGAGGCTGGGTGATTAAGACAGCACCTAAACCCGTGGTATAGCTTAGATTTTTTAAACTGTTAGAATATTTTCCAATTATTTTCTGATTGTAGGAATAGGTCATGGCATTTAGAAAACAATTCTCATTTCTTATAATTATGAGCTTATAATTAAAATCAGTTATTTTTTAAAGCTCTCGTAATTAGTTCATTCTTAAATGTATGTATTAATTTATTCATTTATCGATGATTGCACAAAACTCTGGTAGAAAGTATAGTTCTATGTATTACTCTAAGAGATAGTAAGTTGTGAGCGGTCCTCTCTAATAAGAGTTTGGCTTCTACTTTTGGAGCTAGGCATATGTGTGTGTGTGTGTGTGTGTGTGTGTGTGTGTGTGTGCATGTGTATGTGTATATATATATAGAAAAAGGAGGGGGAAGGGAAAGAGGAGAGGAAAAAGGGGGGGTAGGATAAACTCTTATTCAAATTAGATTTTGGTTAGTAACATCTTAAAATGAAGAGGCAATCCTTGGGAATTGAGGGGATAAAGAGAATAGCTATCTGCCTTTGGCCTTTAGGGATTTAAAAGATATAGACTCCTCAGATCCTTGGGTCTCAGCTCCCCAGCCTATTAGCTGTCTGATTTTTGGAAATCATTTAACCCTTTTATAGTGGGTTGAGTAATGTCACTCCAAATTCATATCTACCCTGAGCCTGAAAATGTGACTTTACGTAGAAATAGTGTCTTTGTTGATGTTATTAAGATGAGGTCATGGGTGCCTTGGGTGGCTCAGTTGGTTAAGCCTCTGCCTTTGGTTCAGTCATGATCTCAGGGTCCTGGGATTGAGTCCCTTGTCTGGCTCCCTGCTCAGCAGGGAGCCTGCTCCTCCCTGTTCTTCTGCCCCTCCTCCTGCTTGTGCTCACGCGCGCTCTCTCTCTCTCTCTGTCTCAAATAAATAAATAAAATCTTTAAAAAAAAAGATGTGGTCATACTAGATTTTATTTTTTAAAGATTTTATGTATTTATGTAAGAGAGAGAATGAGAGAGAGCAAGCATGAGAGGGGTGAAGGTCGGAGGGAGAAGCAGACTGCCTGCTGAGCTGGGAGCCCAATGTGGGACTTGATCCTGGGACTCCAGGATCATGGCCTGAGCTGAAGGCAGTCGCTTAACCAACTGAGCCACCCAAGTGCCCAAGGTCACACTAGAATTGAGTGGGCTTTAAATCAAATGACTGGCATCTTCTTAAGAAGAGGGGAGGACACACAGAGGAAAATGTCACGTGAAGGCAAAGGCAGATACATCTACAAACTAAGGAGCAGCAAGGATTGCCAGCACCCACCAGAAGCCAGGAAAAAGGCCCTGAACAGATTCTCCCTCAGAGCTTCCAGAAGGAACCAACTATGCCAGTGCCTTAATTTCAGACTTCTGGCTTATAGAACTCTAAGAGACTAAATTTCTGTTGTTTTAAACCACCCAGTTTGTGGTACTTTGTTATGGCAGCTGTAGGAAATGCATATACTTCCAAACTTTAATTTCCTTTATTATAAAATGGGTATGATGATACTTATCATCTGAGGGTTTCGGTGAGAACTAATGAACCAGAATTGAATTAGAAAGAAATTTATCAAAAAAAAAAAAAAAAAGAAGAAGAAGAAGATATTTGTCAAGCGTGAAATGCTCTAGAAATATTTGCACATTTAAATATCAATTTTCTAGGATTGTGAAATTAATCTCCCAGCTGCTCAGCATTCACTCTGTGTAAAGGAAAAGTGTCTATTTCTGCTCTCACAATAGAATTAGTGTGATATCGTCGTCTAATCTCATATCGTGTTGCCTTCCTGGCAACAGCTTTTTACAGATATTTACTTATCGGAGAAGAAAAATGGAAAGGCTTTGGCCAAGATGGAATGGTTCATGCATTTGGACTTTCTGGCAGTGTTTTTCATTTAGTCAGAATCACTTTTCCTGCACAGATAAGCAAAATTGTTATGCTGTGGTTTAATAAGTAAAATATGTACATCTGGTTAAAATAAAAATCAAAGTGGGAATTTGCATTCCATGTTTGGCTTTTCAATTACTACTGTTTTTCCTAGTAAGGCACAACTTCTTCCTGCCTGATCGGGATTAGATGGGAGTGAAGAACTCTATATACCATGTAGTAAATGTAATCTAGAGTCCCAGGAGAGAAGGTATGTGTAAAGCATGAGCTCAGCTCATTTTCAGATGATTTGGTAAATATTGGCTAATTTGTTCTCATTGTTCCCCTGAGAGAACCATGAGTTGTGTTCTTTTGTAACACAGAACCTGAAATAGAACAGGTTAGTGATTTACCAAATGAATAGAAGGAACAGTGTTGCTGCTAGAGCTGGACTCCTAGAATTTTTGGATTCTACTCACTAATGAGCCCAGGCCCACAACTCCCACCGACATGGGAGAACCCCAGGCATGCCTCTATTGCCACTGACCTTGCTGCAAATGTTCAAAGAATTTTTCTAGGCTTACATCCATCATGTATTGCAAAAATACATAGACTCCAGACTCACTCTCGAGTCTCCCAGTTTTTATTTCATTGCTTTAGATCTCATGATACGCCAGCAAGTATAATAGACACGGCCTCCTGCCTTCATTGTGCTATATCTAGTAGGGGAAAGAGGCAATTCCAGCTCTGTGTGGCAAGTGGCATGATATCTGTCAGAGCTCAAGATTAGCTCGACAAGCCACTTACTGTTAGCGAGATGTGGCAGAAATGAGTAGTCTGCAACATCCTGGTGCTAGACTTGTCCACTGATGTGGTGTAAGGGGGTGACAAAAATTACCCGCCTTTGTGTGTCAAGAGGGGCTCCGTTTGGTGATCAAGCAATGGTAAGGAGATTTTCAATTCCAGCTAAGCAGTTGCCGTGGGAAGTCAGGGGTGATAAGTGGGACGAAGCAACGCTGTAGTCCAAAAGTTGGGCTAAGCGTAGTGACGGAAGCCTGGGGGCGGGGCACTCTCGAACATCTGACAGTGGTCATCAGGGTGATAAAAAGAGCTTGGCCATTGGCTTGAGGTTTAGGAATAAGGCTTTCTTCTATGAAAGGGAAACAGAAAAAGTAAGTTAGGGCCAGCACAAAGAGGCCTTTGGAGTATGAGGCAGATTAGCAGAAAAACATCCCTGTTGTGGGAACAATGGTGAGGAGTGGCCTGGCTCGGGAACTGGGGAGGGAGATAAAGAATGGGCTGCTGTAACTTGATACTTATGAACTCCAGAATGGGAACTGGCGCAGGTTGAGTAAACTGAGTCATGAGAAAAAATTTGGGAGGAAAACAAGGATTGGAAATGAGACTGCAGGTATGAAACATGACTGTATCCTCATCTATGGGATGGATAAAGGATGAATTTCGAACCAAGCTGGGCCTTATAGAATTTCCTTTTTTTAAAGTAAATTGCTATTGTTGTTGTTGTTAGAGACCATGTGTCACAAAAGGTTAAGTGCACAAAAGAGTAGCAAGAGTGCTGATTCAGCCTTTGTTTAGTTATTGGCTGCGTGATCTTGAGTTATTGGGGGAAAATTCTAGCTCTGATTACTCTATTAATAAAATGAAAGCATTGCCCTGTATCAGTAATTCCTAAATGCCAGGCGATGGGCTGATGCTGGGTTGCTGGTAAGAATCACTCACCTTGGGAGGGGGGTGGCTCAATCAGTTGGGCATTGGCTCTTGATTTCAGCTGGGGTCCTGATCTTAGGGTCATGGGATCATGCCCCATGTCAGGCTCTGGGCTCAGTGTGGAGACTGCTTGTTCCTCTTCCTCTGCTGCTCCCCTTCCCTGCTTATGCTCTCTCTCTCTCTCTTAAAAATAAATAAGAAAGAGGATCAATCACTCGAGAAGCTTGTTTAAAAGTACGTGCTCCTATCCTTTTCCCTCTAAGATTGTGCTTGAAATAGTGAGCAGTGCATCCCGGTAATCTGTTCCTCTCACACATACCCCAGGTGATTCTAAGGAAGGAGCCCACATAAGACTACATAAGATTAGCGACTGGAGTTTCTTCAACGTTCTGTTTTTATTATTTTTTTTCTTCCATCATTTGCCTTTGTACATCTTTGGTTCATGGTCTGAGATGATGATCAACAATTAAAAAAAAAAAAAAACCCAACAAAAAAACAATTCATTGGCACATTATTTCCAACTGACAGTTGAAGTCTAGGAGCCAAGTGATGCAAGAAAGCTTGTTTTTGCTGCCTGAGATTCTCAGCCCCAACAGCAGCACCAACCTTCGCGGATGTACCATGGAATGAGCTCTCATGGAACTCCCAAGCCCATTTTTAGAGGCAGAAGTTTGGCTTTCTTGAAATCTCTGGTGTCCCTTTTCTACATCATATGGATTTTCTGAAGCCTAATTAGGAACATCTACCTAGCATTTCACATTTTTTATAGAGAGAGTGTTTATAAATAACTATAGGATGAAGTCATTGTGGAGATTAGGTGATTTCTCTTTCTTTCTTTCTTTCTTCCTTTCAAGATTTCAGTTGTTTATATATGAGAGAGAGAGGGCACAAGCAGGGGGAACAGCAGGCAGAGGGAGAAGCAGGCTCCCCACTGTGCAAGGAGCCCAATGCAGGACTTAATCCCAGGATCCTGGGATCCTGATCCAAGCTGAAGGCAGGTGTTTAACCAGCTGAGCCACCCAGGCATCCCAAGATTAGGTGATTTCTACTGCAAGGTAAGACAGAGCAGAGATTACCCTGGCGTTCATATTAGGATGAAGTAAATCAACTTGCTATGTGCGGTGGGTTATTTGGGGAGGAAGTAATATACCCTAGGCTTCATTTGTTACTTCGTTCTCCAGGAAAATAATTTCCTACCCAGTAAGTAAATTAATTCTTTTGCTATTAGAAGGGAAATCACTTATAGACTCTTCTAGATTCTAAACCTTCGTAATCACCCACAGAAGTCTGTTCTTATCTTAGAAGCATACAAAGTTAAAATTGAAAGGACTATTAGGAATTTTCTGGTTTATATATAGGGAAACCATGTCTCAGGGAGGAAATGACTTGCTCGAGATCACACAGCAAATTAGTGGCACGAGAACCTCAGTCTCTGGTTCTTAGCTCTGCATTCAGTGGCCAATAAAAAGGGCACTAGGATGGCCAGAGGAAAAAGTAATAACAAAATCAAACACTGGCAAAGATGCGGAAAAATAAAATCATTTATTTATTACTGATGGAGATAAAAAATTGTACAGCTACTCTGGAAAAACAACTTGACAGTTTCTT
Source organism: Mustela nigripes (assembly GCF_022355385.1). Taxonomy (NCBI): domain Eukaryota; kingdom Metazoa; phylum Chordata; class Mammalia; order Carnivora; family Mustelidae; genus Mustela; species Mustela nigripes. The sequence continues at coordinate 105,508,682 of NC_081558.1, forward strand.
CTAAGCTAAACATTGAATTACCTTATACCCCACAATTGTACCCCTGAGAGCCGTTCCAGAAAAATTAAAATGATGTTCATGTAAAAACTCTATATGATTATTTATAGCAGCAGCATCTGTAATATCCAAAAACCACCAACAGCCCAGATGTCCTTTAAAGGGTGAGTGATTTAACAAATTGTGGAACATTCATGCCATGAAGTACTACTCAGCAATAAAAAGGAAAAAACTATTTATACAAGTAATATTCTGAATGAATTGCCAAGGAACTATACTGAGTGGGAAAAGCCAGTCCCCAAAGGTTACAAACCAAATGAATCTGTTTATATAATTTCTTTAAAATTTTTTATTTTATTTTATTTTTCGAAGATTTTATTTATTTATTTGACAGAGAGAGAAATCACAAGTAGGCAGAGAGGCAGGGAGAGAGAGAGAGAGAGAGGAGGAAGCAGGCTCCCCACTGAGCAGAAACCCCAATGTGGAGATCGATCTCAGGACCCTGGGATCATGACCTATGCTGAAGGCAGAGGCTTAACCCACTGAGCCACCCAGGTGCCCCTATAACTTTTTTTTTTTTAAATGACAACATTTTATTGGTGGAGAACAAATTCATGATTTACAGGAATTGCAGAAGGCGCGGTGAAGTGGGCAGAAGGTAGGTGGGTATGGTTATAAAAGGGCAACATAAGACGGCCTCCTGGCTGGCTCAGTCGGTGGAGCATGTAGCTCTCCATCTCAGGGTTATGAGTTTGAGCCCTATGTTGGGTGTAGAGATGACTTAAAATCTTAGAAATAAAAAAGGGTGACTATAAGAGATTGTTGTATGAATATAACAATTGAGTATGTGGATTGTGGTGGTGGATACGTGAAACTTTACACATGATAAAATTAATAGAACTAAATATAAATACACAAGTACAAGTCAAACTTGGGGGGTGTGTTATATAAATGGGAATATTCTGATTGTAATACCATAATATCATATATATTATATCATAATAGAATTATGATAATGATACATAGTACATCATAATATATCATGGACATTGGGGAGGGTATGTGCTTTGGTGAGTGCTGTGAAGTGTGTAAACCTGGTGATTCACAGACCTGTACCCCTGGGGATAAAAATATATGTTTATAAAAATAAAAAAAATATCATAGTATATCATAATGTAATATAAGATATCACAATATATTATACTATATATATAATATAATATAATACTTTTGAAAATGTTACCATTGGGGGAAATTGAGTAAAGTATACATAGGATCTCTCTATTATTTCTCACACTTACATGTGACTTTTGTCTCAAATAAATTTCAATGAAATATTCTTACTGATAAGAAAGTTAAAAAAAGAAAAACCCTGCTAGATTTTCCTTTTGTCAAAATGGCAAAGATGTTTTTATGCTACTCCAGTGTTGGTGAGGATACCTTAGTGTAGTGTACCCCACTTCTGTATAAATTCTGTATAAATTGCTACACTTTTGCAAATAGTTTTATATACTAAAATCTTTTGACCTTATAATTTCACACCTATGAAGCTGACCTAGGAAAATATTCAGGGATAGAAATTAAATTTATATATAAATATTTTCACTATGGTATATGGTATAGTGTAGTGTTATTTTTTATTTTATTTTATTTTTTAATTTTTAATTTTTTAAAAAAAATTTTTATTTATTTGACAGAGAGATCACAAGTAGACAGAGAGGCAGGCAGAGAGAGAGAGGGAGAAGCAGGCTCCCTGCTGAGCAGAGAGCCTGATGTGGGGCTCAATCCCAGGACCCTGAGACCATGACCTGAGCTGAAGGCAGAGGCTTAAACCACTAAGCCACCCTGGTGCCCCTATAGTGTAGTATTATGATAGCAGTGCAAATATAAATAACCCATGTAATAAAGGATAGTGTTTTTGGATGCTTCATTTAAATTGTATTTCCCCAAAATATTTACTAATTAGGACACATGTTAATTGCATAATGTTCAGTACAAAGTATAAGATATGTTATTTTTTTTAAAGGTTTTATTTATTTATTTGATGGGGGCAAGGGGAGAGTGGCAGGCACAGGTGAGGGAGAAGCTGACTTTCCCCTGAGCAGGGAGCCTGATGTGGGGCTCGATGTGGGGCTCGATCCCAGGACCCTGGAATCATAGACCTGAGCTGAAGACAGACACTCAACAGACTGAGCCATCCAGGCTCCCCAGAGATATGTTGTTGTTGTTGTTGTTTTTAAATATCTCAAACTCTGTCTCTACATATAAATCCGACTCCTATACTTAGTAGCTGTGTGACCTTGGGTAAATGGCTAATCCTGTCTGTGGACCTCTTATCTGTACAGTGAGCATATACTAGTACCAACTTACTGGTTTTATAAAAAAGTAGCTGATCAAAGTTCTTCTAAGAGGATCCTAGCACATAAACTTTAGTTCATATTAAATAGTACTTTTATCTGGGTAGTAGCAATACTACCCATCTTTACACTCTTTTGTTTTAAAACTCTTCCACAATGATCATGTGACACTTTGCATTTAAAAAATAATGTTATATTAGAATAGACAGTGTGTATGTGTGTGTGTGTATGTATGTAATATATATATAAAACTTACTTTAATCATGACTATTTTTTATTGATGCTTATTTCATATTCAGAATGCCTACATTCTGAGAGAGAAGGACTTTGCAAAGTCCTATCCACCTGAAACTTTCCTTAGCGGTTCTCTTAGAAAGTGAGAGAAACTTGGAACTGGGCAATTAAATTTTTAAATTTTAACTATCACCAATTTTAAGAATTTCGCTAAAGAATATGAATCGATCTTGAAGAACAGTAAATGTTGAGAAATATTTACGGTTCTTTCTGGCAGTAGATAATTATCTTCTTGGAGAATTAACCACTGATGCCAGTAAATCACAGGCTGGTTATTTAAAAAAGATTGATATGATATATTGGTGATGACAGTTGAGAACTCCAACTATGTACTGGGTCATGTTCTGAAGAAATTAATCATTTACTTTTTCTTGGTGAACTTTAATTTGCTTTAAAAATGGTAGCCATTGTAGCAGCTGTAGAGAATTTTGTGAACTTGGCTTTATAGCCCAGGCAGAGAAAAGGGTATCTTGGGAAACAAAACACTACAGAATGCATGGAAAAGGGGGAATTAGCCTATATGTCTAATCTCCTCTATCTAATCTTATTATCATCTATCTTTAACCCTTTGCCTAAACTTAAGTTCCTGTGAAAAATTGCAGTTCATGACATTAGGTTCCTAAAGCATAGAAATATAGATAATATTTAATAATTGTTTTGCCCATGATCTACTCTGACTTTTAAATTTTCCTTTCCTCTTTTATCATGTTTTGAGTGGTTTTTTTAAAATACTTTATACCATGAATATTTCTTGGGCTAATCTAGATGCCCATTCATGTCAACGGCTTTAAATACAGGCTTTAAATACAGGCTTTAAAAAGAAAATGTTTGTAGAGAACAGAGACTATTTTCTTCAATTCAGACTCCAAGAAATGCCAGGATCCATATTCCTCTATGAAAATCAATAGTACTTGCCACTAATGTATTTTACCAACTTCTAAGAAGATATGAAAAGAGCTCGAATTTATTAGTTTCCATTTTTATTTCTAATACAGAACATTTATAATTTCAAAGAAAATTCAAGTGGTTCTTAAACATTTGGAAATATACTCTATCTCACAGTAAGAAAAAGGCAAGTTAAAAATGAAACTCTGTCATACATACTATCTTAAAACTTTTAGATTTTGCAAAAATGAGAACGTTGTATAACACACTCTACTGATTAGGCTGCAGGTCAGACAGTTCTAGTATAATGCTAGTGTGAGGATATACTGGTTGAATTTTTATTGAGGGCAATTTAGCAGTATCTGCCCAAATTACAAATACGCATATCATAAAACAGCAATTCTATTTCTAGGAATTTATCCCAGATACTCAGACATGTGAAAGATGAGTACATAAAACAGTTCATCACAGCCTCATCTATAAGGGCGAAAGATTGGATAAAATGGTGTCTGGTTAAATAAATGAAAGTATATCCATTTAATGGAATCCTATGGATCTGTAACACAGGAGAGCTTTATTATTTGCCATATGGAATAACCTCAAAGCTGTCTTGTTAAGCAGACAAAGCAAAGGCCCAGGACTGTGAGAGTGTGATGCAACCTATTTGCTGTTTTACTAACAGATTCATAAAGCATCTCTGGAGGAGTTCATTAACACATGGCAGAGCGGTTTCTCTATGGGAGGGGACTGTTGGCTGGAGGGCAAGGGATAGAGACTTTTTAAAGGTCTCTTGTACCTTTAGAGTTTGAAACTAGGTGAATAGATCAGCTAACCAGAAAATAAATTAACTTTATATAATAATCCATTTATACGTATATAACCTATAATTGGTGGAACTGCTTAAAACCAACTTTCTCCTTATTGCAGAGTTCATTTTTTCCAATATTGTCCCTAAAAAAGAAAGATACCATATAATTATTTTTTGATGAGTAATAATTTTTAAAAGTTTTTTAAAAAATATTTTATTTATTTATTTGATAGAGAGATCACAAGCAGGCAGAGAGACAGGCAGAGAGAGAGGGGAAAGCCCCGATGCGGGGCTCCATCCCAGGACCCTGAGATCATGACCTGAGCCGAAGGCAGACGCTTTAACCCACTGAGCCATCCAGGCGCCCTGATTTTTAAAAGTTTAAAGAGAAGAGTTGAGCTCTACAGTATTGAAGTCCGTTGTGTCTACTCATATATGAAGAAAATACAAACACCTCAAGAAATGATACTCTCTCTCCTACCCCATCTCCCCTTCTTCCCCCTCTTCTTCCTCCTCTTTCTTATCCTATTGTTGTTTATCTTCTCTGTAACACTGATTAGAGTTGGGAGGATTTTCAAAATATAGGTTATGGGTGGTACATGTGAATTAAGATTTGTGAGTTAATATTTGTATAGTCATTTAATTGTTTCCACGCTCATAGAAATAGAAACAAGCCCGAACTGCCTTTCTGAACACATCAGCCTCATTTTGGTTTGTTCTTTGTTTGTTCTTTGTTTCATTTGAGAAGGCTTTTTTTTGTTGTTTTTGTTTTTTTTTTTTAAGAGAATATTCCACATTTGCCAAAGAGCTATGTACCCTATATATGTTTCTGTTAAGATCATCAATGCATTCCACTAATCTTTGCCATCCACTCTAGAGAAGATAAGAGGAAAAAGGGAGCTTAAACCACTTAGCTTCATTATGTCATCTTGATCTGTCTCAGGATTAGAGTGTGTTTTCATATTTAATTTCTCTTCTGTCTAATACTATGATAACCCAATCCTAAAACTGATTCTACACTCTTGAACATGCTTTTGAAACTCCATAAAACAATTACATTTTCGAACATGTAGTTTTGGCAACTAGTCATGATTGCTTCTAAGCCTCTCTAAGTGGCTGTCAAGAGGGTCTGAAATCTGATGTGCCAAGAAAAGCCTCAGGAGTTAATAATGATAATGGGGAGGGAGGTGAAGTTATCAGACCACACTTATCTTCTCTGCTCTGCTTACAGCCTGTCCTCCTCGTGCTGAGTCTGCACCAGGAATGACCCATTTATGTTCCTGGTACCTCAGGAGGCCAGCACTCTCTATTCTGGGCCAGCATGGGGAAGAATGTAATGGAGGTCTGGCTCACCATATTCATAATGAATTAGGCTTTCTCGATGAAACACCAACACATCTGGATAAAAAACAGAATACAAAACAAAGTAAATGCCAGTCCCTTTTGCACAACGCAGAAGGACGGCAACCATTTTTAGGGCATAATGTTTCGAGGAGCTGTGAGGGAACTGAGTGGGTCTTGGGGCATCCCACCTAAGTCAGTATGAGTAGCACATTCCTTGCACTCAGCTGTTCAGTATCAGAATTTAACAAGTAAACATCTTAATCCTATGATTAGAGGTTTGATTCAGAGCTGTTAAAAACCATAGTTGACTTTTTTTTTCTTTTCCTGGATTCATCATTTAATGACATACTTGGAACTTTATAAAGGCAATGGGGCTCATAGTGACAGTTTTAACCCTGGATGATTTGTTTGCTGTTTTCGGAGTAGTTACTGACTTTTAGATCAGAACCCAGTGGAAGACTCTTAACTCTAGGAGACAAACTGAGGGTTGCTGGAGAGGAGGGGAGTGGGGGGATGGGGTAACTGGGGGATGGGCATTAAGGAGGGCACGTGATGTGATGAGCACCGGGTGTTATATGCAACTGATGAATCACTAAATTCTTCCTCTGAAACTAATAATATAGTATATGTTAATTAATTGAATTAAAATAAAATAAAATTAAAAAAAAAAAAGAACCCAGTGGAAAGTAAGGAACAATTAGTGGCCCATCTAACTTCCTCTCAATATCATTAGGCTGTCAAGTCCTGGTCTGTATGTTTCCCTTCCTCAGAAAACCTCTGCCATCCTGCACTTCTGTTCCTAACTTGAGCAAAATATATTTGACTTTTCAAATCACGATTTCTTTCTTTCTTTTTTTTTTTTTTCCTGGTCAGAAAAAAAGAAAATACTTCTCTCAGTGCCTTCCTAGTTCATTTAGTATTTACTTGGCTTTTGCCTTGTTATTAATGGTTGTTCTCATGCGCCACCCCCTGCCCCCCACTAGAATGTGCCCAAGCAGAGGGAAAGGATTCTGTTATTTCTCTCTCTGTGTCCTTTATAGCTTTCAGCAGGGGACCTGGCACATAGTTGTTACCCAGGTAGTGTTTCTTTAATTGCATGGATTTATGAGTGACACTTTGATTATGCAAATGTAAACAGCAAGAGAAGAAAGGTGGGAAGGGGCAAGCCAAGTATGAAATATAAATCGGTCGTATTTCCAGTGTATTAAGCTCCAGCTGCAAGTGTCGTGATCCAGAAAGATGTTCGGTTGGCCCTCTGTGTTTGCGAGGAGATGTTATGGACTTGTTAGCCTGCCAGCGTCTTAGCTTGACTAGAAAGCTGCCTGAAGAAAACAGCTCCCACCGTGTGTGTGTGTGTGTGTGTGTGTGTGTGTGTGTGTGTGTGCGCGTATGTATTTGGGGCCGCCACCTGGGTAGAGAAGGGGGACAGCCCTGTTCATTTATGGGTATGGGTCATTTCATAGTTTACAAAGTGCATCTATGCCTGTCTAATTTCATATCTGATTTTCCAAACAATATGAGAGTATTTTTTCTAACTATAATTAAGTAATCTGAGCTTTAGAGCAGTTCTTCCAGTTAGTACAGACAGAACCAAGACTGGCCCCTAGATCTGTTGTTCCAAAGACAGGAGAAGAATGGAATTTCAGAATTAACCTGGAGACCTCAGACGGCACACATATCCTTCCTTAGTGGTGATTTCCTGCTCCCTCTTTTCCGTCATCACGGTTTCCATGAGACAGTGTTGCATCCCTTGGGTGGCTGAGGGTAGAGTCAGGATTGAAAACCTCTGACACAGCGATTGGACTTCTAGTTCAGGGCTTTATTCTCCGGGTATTTCCCACCAAATGGTTTTGGTGTTGTCTCATCCCATAGGCAACAGTTCTGTAGAATGGCCCTAGGTGGGGTTGAAAGGAGCACTCGACCAGGGAACTCAGTTCCGGTCTGTCCCGCTGCTTCCCTGCACTGCTCCATAGCCTGCCCAGTTCCTGGTTGCTGTGTTTTGCTTGGTGCCCTTGGGCTGATGGAAGGCGTGCTGTGTGACATGATTACCTCTCCATGCCAGTTGGCACAAGGAAGCCATGCTGTGCGTATTTATTTGTGCCCGTGCCACTTGATGACAGTAAGATTTAGAATTTGGTTTGCCTTTGTAAAGGAATGGAGAGGAAGGCCTCTCTCTAAGTGGGCTGCTCACCAACAACTTTAAAGACCTGATGTTTCAATCCTGGTCAATGATGACTTTCTTCATAGAAGTCTGGCAATATTTGACTTCTTGGTACAAAATAAATATTTGGGAAGGAAGACGTGGGCCCATTTCCCTATTGCTTCGAAGAGAATTTGCAAACATATCGTTTCCACCCTTGGCATTGGAGTACAGTGCCAGGCGGTGCCAATCTTTCCAGATTTTTTGAGGTCCCTGCTGGTTCTGAGATCTTTGTTTAGGGTTGGAGGAGAGAGATTGTATGTGTGTATTTCTTTTTCAATGTTTGTACTTAGTTTTTGCCTTAGATTTTCTCTATTTATTTAACTTAACCTTGCTATTTCCCTAAACTGGAGACAGTTTTCCCACCAGTAAGAACATCTTTGTTACAGGTACTATGCTCTATGTTTGTCCACATTATCTCTCATATTTATAATAACCCCACAGTGTGGATGCTATGGTCCCAAAACCTAGTGGGGAAAGTGAAGGATTCTATCCTGTATTCTCTTAAGACCATAGCCACAGACCTGGATTTCCAGCCCTGTTCTGGTCAGGTTTCAAAGTCCATACTTACCATATGCAATATTGTGTGGTTAAACTAAGCAGAAACTTAGTTTTTAAAAAAGTAACAATTTTGTTTAACAGTTCTTACTCAACCTGCTGTCCACTGGGGAAAGCACTCATCATTTTCAGTAAAAAAAAATTTTTCCATGAAAACTAGCTAAATGCAGACAGGAAATATAAGGGAGATGTATACATATCATTTTAGGAGTGTGTGAAAACAAGAGTAGTGATAAGACTTGAAGTCAGCAAATTGGGCTTGAAGTGAGCAGTCTTGCTTTAAGAAAGTGTAAGTTTTCAGAGAGGGATGTCTGAAACATGCGGGTCACATATAATCCCATTTCCTTGGTTCACCTGATAAGAAATGTAAAATTAGGGTGCCTGGGTGTCACAGTGGGTTAAGCTGCTGCCTTCGGCTCAGGTCATGATCTCAGAGTCCTGGGATCGAGTCCCGCATTGGGCTCTCTGCTCAGCAGAGAGCCTGCTTCCCTCTCTCTCTCTCTGCCTGCCTCTCCATCTACTTGTGATTTCTCTCTGTCAAATAAATAAATAAAATCTTAAAAAAAAAAAAAAAGAAATGTAAAATTAGTGTGTTAGAGTTAGATGGTGCCGGGAGTCCATTCCCAAACTTTATAGATGGGGTCTGAGAAGGTGATCCTCCCTAAGTTCATATTGGTATGTGGAAACCTGCAACCTGAGCCTCCTTGTCTTGAGACCAGTACTTTTTTGTGTGTGGGCTCCTGTGATATGCTTTGGTCACCCACAAAATGCCGGGAAGCAGACATCTCAGCTTTTTTGACTTGTATCGAAGGTGAATCCAGATCCTATCACACCGATAACGGAGTCCAGAGCTGAGTAAGTGGCAGTCTAGACATTTTGAGCCTAAGAATATATCTGGGAAAAATTCTGAGGCTAAATGGATCTCATACATAAAATATACCAGTGTGCTTCATAGACCAAAGTTCCCGGTGAATGATACATCAGGGAGAACAGCCCCATTAAGTTTTGAGTGACAATGTGGCCTCTCCCATCAGCAGCTTGTCAGGCACAGAGCTCGGGCAGCAGATTGGAAGCATGCTGGCTGGCTCAGGCAGGGTAGCATTTTTCATACCATATAGCTTTTATGCAGAGCACACGCCAAGCAAATGATTCTCAGCAGGGAAGGATGCAGACTACTTCTTGTGTATTACTTCCATTGCTGGTAGATGAAATATGGGTTCTGGAAGGCTTTTTGGCAAGCTCTCCAATTACCACAAGGAGTGCTTATAAGGAAGAATGTGGACACTTTTCGAGTCTATTGAAACCTTGAAATGTTTTTTGGCTTTGAGTGTGTGTGTGCGTGTGTGTGTATGAATGCCAATTTAATCTTGTTGAACTGAATCATAAATTTTTTCCTAAATTCAAAGACAGAATAGATTTTCACATCTTTCTTAACTAGAGATATGGAGATGGGATAGGCAAAAATGGAATGATAATAGGAAGCAAATGCCACAGTTCCTGTGTGATTATAGGAGGCCAGAAGAAGATCTCCATTAAGCTCTTCTCACCCTTTATGATCATAAATGATCATAAAATATCCAGGTGTGAAACAATCAATGGATTTTTCAATAGATTTCTTTTGTTCTCCCAGCCCATCTCAATGACCTCCCCCAAGAGTTATGGAGAAAGCCTTGTCTAGAGGGACTGGGGACTGATGTTACCAGGTTGCTAAACTCCATTTCTCTGCTCCTGCTGAACAATCACCCACCTGGAGATGGTTTTGTGACTTAGGCTATGACACACATAAGCTTAACTCTGAGACATAGTCCCAATTTCTCCTTCAAAATGATGTTCATTTCCAAATAAGTTTGGAGTAGAGCAACTTACGTCAAATTTCTCCTGGGAGACTAAAATGAAACAAGAAAAACTAAAAGACTGGCTCTAAGCAGGGGTCAGCATTGAGCTTAATACTCGCATTCTAATTTCTCATGCCTCAGCATGAGGGGATGGTAGTTGTCCTGAAATTATCCCATGCTTGACATTGCCAGGAAAACCTCTGAGGTAGATAAAGCCCATGGCTTTAGCTGCAAGTCTTCAAAGACGTCAGCAGGAAGTGCTCAGAGGAAACTGGGAAGGAGTGACTGGCAGGGGTGCCAAGGAAGGTGCAAATGGACATTTCCAGCTCTGGCTATGCCTCCCTGGCACACACCACTGGTCAAGCCCACCTTTCCCAGTTTCTGCTGTGTACTTCCTCTCCTCTCTGCTTTTTACTCTTTCCTCTGCCCAGAAAGGTTTTCTGAGTCTCAGCTCAAATGTCCTTCATTCTGTTAAGTCTCCTCCAGGCTCTACCCCAGGGGGAGGGAGGGGGATTAAATTCCTCCTTCATCTGTGATTCCAAATGTTTACAGCTCTTTTTTCAGTAGATATCTTTTTTCAGTAGATAGTGTGTCATATATATATACATATATATGTGTATATATATATACACACACATATATATATTTTTTGGGGGGGTTGCTATCTCTAACTTCTATCAGGTTGTAAACCAAGTCTTACCTGTGCATCCCCAGTCTCTAGAAAGTGCTTCCCACCTAGTGGGGATGCAGGAAGTTTTGTTCAACTGAAGTCAATTTTTAAACTGTTCTCAGACAAACAGCAGATAATCTTACTCTTCTTTTTCAGTGTTTGGGACACAGTCAGGCTTTCATCTACCAAGACAGAAGTCGCATTTGTAAATGAACAGGGTTACTACTTTTGTCTTTTCCCTCTGTGAATCTGATCTAAAAGCCTTTAGCAGCTTTGAATGAGACGGAAACTAAGATTTTTAAAGCCTTCCATTTCAGTGCCAGAGGGTTAGAGAGAATATTTTTGGCTCCACTTCTGGGGACGAGAATATTCAAATTCATTATTAACATGTTGCCTTTCTTTTACTTTGCCTTGCTCTTTCATCTTATGGTAGATCATATTCTTTAATAAAGTTTCTTTTCCCCTTCCCTCTCTTTCTTTCTCTCTCTCTCTCTCTCTCTCTCTCTCTCTTTCTTTTTCCTTCCCTCTCTTCCGTCCTTCCTTAGCAATGCTAATTAATATGTGAAGTCCACCTATTTCTTACCTTCCCTTACACGTAACGGCATTTTTCTGCCCAGACTGGATAGATCTGATCTATGGTCATGGGATGTACACTGAGTATAGAGATGCCTGTGGTTTTGGGATCGAATTCTACTGGCAGCACTCTCTGCTAAACTTAGCTTACTTTACCATTTTTCTTTTAATTAGTCAGAATAAGCACTCTTCAAAACAAACAAAACAAAAACTATGAGTAGTCTTTATAGCCATGGTAATTCTGTTGTAGAATCAGAAAAGAGTAGAATAAGAAGGAACCTTGGCAGTCATCTCAAAGAGCCTTCTCCCAGTCCTATGATAAGAATTTCTTAGGTTCAGATTGAACACCTCCACTGAAAGCAACTTATTATCATCCAAGTTAGCACCATTCCTTTGTTAGTCAGCTTTGATTCTTCTTCGCTCTCCTGGATATACACATGGTGTCATATTTACATCAAAAAACCCAGATTTATTGTACTTTCCCATGTATATGTTCCTAAAATGCTTAGACTAACTACCCTGGGGATGCCTGAAAAATCACGCACCTGGAGATGGTTTTGTGACTTAGCTATGGCAAAAGAAAGCATAGTTCTGAGAGATATTCCCAATTTCTCCTTCAAAATGATGTTTATTTCCAGTATTTCCAGATTTTAGGTGGAGGGTAGCTCCAGAGTAATGATAAAACACCATGTCAGGGGACAACTGAGTGGCTCAGTTGGTTAAGCGGCTGCCTCCGGCTCGGGTCACGATCCCAGTGTCCTCAGATCGAGTCCCATATTGGGTTCCTTTCTCAGCAGGGAGCCTGCTTCTCCCTCTGCCTCTGCCTGCCTCTCTGCCTACTTGTGATCTCTCTCTCTCTCACATAAAGAAATAAATATATATATGTTAAAAAAAAAAACAACACACACCATGTCAGCTTTGAATCCTTGTTTTCAGCATCTATGAGTTCTTCCTCTCCCACTGTGCTTCTCCTTGTTAGTTTCTTCTCATCATAAAATCACTGCCAACGTCCTACCTAGAGGTTGCCAGACCAGCCTCGTTAGCTTCACCTGAAAGCTGAATTGAAATGTGGAATCTTGGGTCTCACTTTAGATTCACTGAATTAGAATAGTGCTTTCACAAAACCCTCAGGTGAGCTGTATGTACATTTAAGTTTGAGAAGCATTGCTCTGTCTAGACAGTGTTCCATCATTTCCTATGGCCTTGCCCATTCTGATAACATCAATATTAGAATGAAAAGAGGTTCTGCTGGATCATTCTCAAATCAGAACGATCAAGTCGAGGTCAGTTCTGTACAGCTGGTGGGAGATGACCTCTTCAGTTTTGTGACTCACTTTGTCAGCGAGCAGGGGCTTGTGCAGCCATGTCCTGAAACCCTCCTTCCCAGGGGAGCTTTTCATAAAAACTGCTGTTCTTCTTTTTCCTCCTTTCTTTTCTCTGGAGGCAGTCCAGAAAAGTAATCTACACTTTTGGACAGGCACCATCATGTTCTTTTCAATGATTTCTTTTGCAGACTTCTCTCTAGGCTCTTCATATATCCCTTACCCCTTTTCCTTCAGCCTGAAGTAGAAAGGCCTATGTAGAAATCAGTTCATACCAATAGATCTTGATGGACTCACCAGTTCCCAACAATACCTCACACATACACACACAAACAAATCTGAATTCCTTTGGGATTTAACAGGGCCATCCCATATTCACTTACATTAAACATACATCTTCCAGGGCGCCTGGGCGCCTGGGCGCCTGGGTGGCTCAGTGGGTTAAGCCTCTGCCTTCGGCTCAGGTCATGGTCTCAGGGTCCTGGGATTGAGTCCCGCATCGGGCTCTCTGCTCAGCAGGGAACCTGCTTCCCTTCCTCTCTCTGCCTGCCTCTCTGCCTACTTGTGATCTCTCTCTGTCAAATAAATAAATAAAATCTTTAAAAAAACAAAAACAGACCAAAAAAAACCCCATACATCTTCCAAAATCTCTCTTCTCTAATTGTTGCCTTTTAGCCATGAAAACTATGCTTAAAACATTTCTTCCATATGACTACCTTTTAGGCATTCGAAGAGCATTTTTAAAAATTTATTTATTTATTTATTTGACAGAGAGAGAGAGAGAGAGAGATCACAAGTAGGTAGGGAGGCAGGCAAAGAGAGAGGGGGAAGCAGGCTCCCCGCTGAGCAGGGAGCCCGATGTGGGGCTCGATCCCAGGACCCTGAGATCATGACCTGAGCTGAAGGTAGAGGCTTAACCCACTGAGCCATTCAGGTGCCCCTCGAAGAGCATTTTTATGACCCCATCCCCTAATCCTTCTCATTGGTAGCCTGAACGTTCCCATTTTTTTCATCTTTTCCCCCATGTTTGACTTTCAGTTATTTACCCAGAATGTCACTTAACACTCTAAGAAGGGATGATATAGACGGATCACAAAATAAATTGATGACCATAAGCAAGAGATAGTGGAAGGCAGAGAGTAATGACAGAGGACATTCTCCTAACAAATGAAGCTGTGTATACTGTGGCAGAAGACTTCTACGAGCAGCCAAGCTGGAAAATAAATCTGTTGTTTTACTGCTTCTCATGTATCAAGCAGACGAGCAGCTGATAGTCTCTTCTCAAAATATCATTGTCCAGCTTACTTTTTTTCCCAGTTTATTTATATTCTAGATTTTAGTGTCTCAGAGCTCATTCTGGGAACTCTTCAAGCAATACAGTTATAGGACTCTGTTCTTTAAAGGCTCTGTATATCCAGAGCTCTTCAAATTACTGGATATTAGAAAAAATAAACTTGAAGATCATAATAAATATACTGTGACGATTGTTGTGATGGCTGAAGCTTTTGTGGTTGATGAGGTGTGTATCTAAGTAGACACAAAACATCTTGGAATCAAAGAATGATTAAGGATATTCTTTTGCTTCTCAGTTGTGGATGATAATGCTTAGAGTAAGAAAAACAAACAAAGAAACCAAATAAATCGTCAGTGATTTTGAAACTTCTCTGGGGCTAAGAAAATGTGGCATACTTTCTTTTCTTTGTTGATGATTCAATAATCAAATATAACTTAAGTTTTTATCCTTTTGGTAAAATTTGCTTCATTGGAAGTGATTATATATGAATGAGTATACAAGATAGTAATAATCAGTAGAGTAAATTTAAGTTGTATGTGTTATGTTTTAAAATATGGAGCTTTTCTACATATAAAATTAACTACTTAAGTAATAACTTTTAAAATTAAACTTCACTATAATCACAAAGATTATAAAATCATTCATAACTCCACTATTCATAAACAATATATTGATGTACTATTTTCTAATCCTCTTCTTTAACCAATGAAATATATGAACATATACATATTATGATATTGATATATATATATAATTTTGTATTCTGCTTTTATCACCCATTTTATATCATTATATTATTAAATATTTTTTCATTTTAATTATTGCATAATATTTGAGTACCTTATCACTTATTTTACCATTCCCTTATTGTTGCACATTTAGATTTTTTTCCCCAGTGGACTGAATATATGTATGTAAATTTTGAGTTTTTCTGTAATTATTTCCTCATGATGAATTCTGTGATTTGGGACTGCTAAGTTAAAAATTATGGAGAATCTGGGTGGCTCAGTTGGTTAAGTGACCAACTGTTGATTTCAGTTCACGTTGTGATCTCAGGGTGGTGGGATGGAGCTTCACGCGGAGTCTGCTTGTCCTTCTTCTGTTCTCCCCACCCCTACTCATGCTCTCTTTCCCTCAAATAAATGAAAAAATTATGGACATATCATTTATATCTTTTAAACTTATATAGTGTTTAGTTTGTCTGTTAATTAAAATGGTATTTAATACATGCCAACTGGGTGGAGAGAGAGAGAGAGGAGTGTGTGTGTGTGTGTATGTGTGTGATGGGGGAGATAGAGAATAGAGTTATGTATTTTTAAGAAAAGAAAAAGAAAATAATTTATTAGTGAGTCAAGAACCTACCAGTTAACTAACCTATTTGTCTAAAAATGTGATTTTTATAATAGGAAATCTTATTTCCATATTATAGAAAAAGGAGAATTTCTAATCTTTTCATCTCCTAATAGAAAGCACACACACACACACACACACACACTTAAGTGTGTAATTAGCAGTTTATTTTTGCACAGTATTGTAGGTATTTATAGATTGAATAACCTCTTTTAAATTCCTTAAAGGTTTATAATATTCTCATGTCATAAAAGCAAAGACTAGAAAAACTAGACTGTAAGTCCCATGAAGGCACCGATGGCAGCTGACTTAATGAGTTTCCGTCTCAGCCCCCAATAGAGCCCTTGATATATGGAGGGCTCACAGTGGGCTTGAACAGTATAGACAGTCTCCTTTTTGTGACTTCTTGAGTGAAAGAACAGATCTCTTCAAGATAATTATATTTTCATTAAAAAATTTAAGGGGAGAACAACATAATGGAAGAAATGATATTATCTGTAAACAAATACCCCCATCCCCGAAAGATCCAAAGACTCATCTGAAGCTGAGGTGTCTCAAAGGCAGGAAGTGCTCCTCAGGCTGGAGTCTCATCTGGAAACTGATGGAAGACCTTTATTTCTCACTTTTCAAAGGCAGGACCTGAATCCCTACTGGCAAAAGTCTTTCTGTTTTTTCCTTGCCTTATTGCAGCATAGAGAACATTCTATAACATGTTTAAATGTGTTTTCTTTTGAAATTTAATCGAGTAGTATCTAGAAAAGGTAAATTTTAGTTTAAAAAATTAAACTAACACTTATAACAGCATGAGGAAAACATATTTGGCTTGTCAGTGTATTTGGGGAATAGAACAGAAAAAAGACAATTCAATTTAAAGTAAACAGTGTCTCTCTTTCCTCTTCTGGCTCAAATCCTTTTCCAGTCACCACTGAAGTGTTTTACAGGTTAAAAAATGCTCGGGGACTATAGGCTTCTTCTTTCTTGTCACCAAGTAAAAGTATTCTGAATAGTAAGACCTTCATTCTATCATCTTCTATGTAGTTTACATTTAGAAATATAAGCCCAGGGGAGCAAAGGATCTTCCCAGTAGAACCATTCAAAAAGGAGGATTTACAGGACATAATTTCGGCTTTAACCACAGTGAACATTAACCCTTAAGGGGAAAAATTTTTAATGCGATTTAAGAAATAAAAGCATAAGGGAATGATGATTTAGAAATAAAAAGGTCTAGAGTAGGGATACATAGAGTGCCACTCTGAAGACTCTCAGCCCCATACTTCTGAGAGCAAGCCAGCAGGTGTGGAGGAGTTGTACGGCACTGTTTTTAGTGGGGTGCAATAGGAAAGAGGAGAAAGGTGGGATGGAATGGCATAGCACTGTAACTGTGATCAGACAAGTAACCCACCATTCCAATGCTGACCATTCTTACAACTGGTAAATGAATTAATTTACATTCCTTTATTTAATAGCCTTATTATAGTTGGAAATTTATAAGTGATGTTTTGGGATCTTATGCATAATTACTGAGAGAAAAAAGGTTGCATGTTTCATTCTACATAGTATTGGAATTTTATTCATCAAAGATTCCATTTTGGACATTCCCAATAATATGAGCATCAGTGGGAATGTCTCTGTGAGGTTTGCTTCTCCTGTGTATTGGAGATCATTCATCCTCCACTTCCCTTACTTGGAAGGGTGATTGAGGAAATTGCTCCTTATCTGATTTTTCTTTGGCCATGCATATCTCTTAGTAAATATTTGTAAGCCATTGGAAAGTGGTGTGGAAGATTGGTGTATTTGTTTCACAGAAGGGTCATTTCTTGGACTGTTCATGTGTTGTGTGTATTTGGAACTCAAACAGGATCATCCAGTTGGGTCAGGAGAAACAAAGTGGGTCCCCTGTTGTTGTGCTCACAGTTTTTAGTGTCGTGTTTGGTAGCAAATACTTCTTATCATACTGTTCTAGAAATATAAAACAGCAAGGTGTCTGGGGTAGACCTGTAAGGAGCTTGTCTGCATTCTTTCCTTTGCCATAAAAGCCATTAATATAAAAATGCCCACAAACAAAATGAGAAAGAGCTTGGGGGCAATCAATAAGGCACAAATTACACAATAAAGTCACTAATCTTTTTTTCTGAGAAAATTTTCAGCAAGGAAATTGTGCATAGAAAGTCTACAAGGAATAATTGATTTCAATGAGTTTTCTACTGGTCAGCAAAAACTTGTTTGCTTTGAAGTAAAAAAAAAAAAAACAAATAAACAAAAAAAGCAAACCAAAGAGATCAGCAAAAGAAGAGTAAACAAAGGAGAAATACAGCTTTCCAACAAGAAAAATGAGCAGAAAAGGTCACCATCTTGTGTTTTCTGTATTCTTTATCTATCTCACAGTTTGTGGTTCCAAAGTATTTTATCAGCATTAGTCTTTTTTTCTTAAAAAAAAAAATCTGGGAACATTCAACTATGAATAGTTATGCCAATTTAAATCTCAAAGTAAAATCTGGGCAACAAGTAGCATGTTTGCTGGAGGAGGGGTGTAAAGAAAACTGATTTCTATTTATTTGGTTTTCGTTAAAAACACAAGTTATTGGCTTTAAACTGTCTTCTTGTTTTCTGTTTTGTAGTTAATAGATGTTCACCATAGAAGATTTAAGAAATATATAATAAGTAAAAGAAAATGAATAACACTCGATCTTATTTCATAAATATAACTTTTGTATCTTTGTGTTATGTTCTGAATAGTTTTGTATCCACTCCAACTTTTTTTGTATTATATGGTGAACAAGTTTCCCATGATCTTTCTAGTTCTACAAAGTGTTCCATCATATAGATCCATAATGGTTTATTTAGTTAGTTTGCTTAATTCATCTCTTGCTTACTTAATTTTTAAAAACATTTTATTTATTTATTTATTTAATTGAGAAAGAGAGAGAGAGAGGGAGAGGAAGAAGCAGATTCCCTGCCTATCAGAGAGACTGACGTGGAGCTTGATCCCAGGACCCTGAGATCATGAGCCGAAGGCAGAGGCTTAACCCACTGAGCCACCCAGGCGCCCCTTATTTAATTTTAATTGAGAAGCATAGGGTCCGTTGAGTAAGAAGTCAGGCAAACCAAACACAGTTATGAAACTCAGATAATGTTGGTTACAAATGCTCACTTAACAGAACAAAGCAAAACTTGATTTCTTTCTCTTCCAACTGATGTAACAGGGCAGACAACTTGATAAATTAACAAATGCAAACATTTGATCCAGGAATGTGAGGATAAGACAAAGAAAACATGTAGGTGGGAGTACCCAAAGAGAGGGGTCTTGAAGGCCGACCGGGGCGTACTCCATCCAATCATGCTAAGCGGTTTGTTTGTTTGTTTGTTTTTTTTTTAATGTAACTATTAGTCTACTTCTCTGGCTGGTTTGTTTTCATGACAAGGAACTGACTTGGCCTACAACTCTCTGCAGGTTAAATAAATGGGCATTTGTAGAGCTATGTGGTGGCATGAAGCTTAGGCACGATTCTAATCCCGAGACCCTGCATGACTGTTTCACAGGGGCTAACGAGCCTAGGAGGACTCTTCCTAGAATCTCTCCTTTATCTTCCTCAACCCACTTGAGAGCAGAGAGACTCCTGGACACTGAATCTCCAAGAAGGATCGTAAGGAGCAAATGATTCTCTAACTTTATTCATACATGGGGCTGTTTTTTCCCCTAAACCCAGCTATTAGCCTTCACGAATGAAGGACATTCTTTGAGTTTGAGGAACGTTGCTCTGACTAGAAGTATGACTCTCTGGAGCCACCTGAGTATCTGTGTCTTTGATATGCTAGCAGTGATAAAATCGGGATACACATTAGGATCACTTGGCAAGGATTTAAAATGTTTTCCTTGCTCTTCTCATTTTCTGGAACCCAGGCGCTTGCATTGGTCTTGTTGCCTGTGGTTCTCCTGTGCAGATGTGTTGAGAATCACTGCGTAATGGTACAGTTTTCCTTTATGTCCTTTAGGGAATATGTTTCATGTAACTCAGGTTCCTTTAAGGCTAATTCAGGGACCTTGTAGATAGTAGGTTCTCAATCAGCATGTTGCTGAATGAATGACTACAACCCTAAAGCATAATACTGCATAAAGCATCTAAGTGAGATCTAAAATCAGAGGTAAGGAAATCATCCCTGATAGTTGCTTCCTTCTCTTACTCCTGGATATGTACATTATAAAAGATTGAAATAATTCTGCTGAGTAGCCATAAATGCTTCCTTTTCTAATCTCTTAGAGGCCTGAGGAATTTTAATTTTTTTCCATAAGCAAAGCAGAAAACAGAATCCTCAAACTTGAGATACAGCATTACCTAGGACCCATTCTTTCATCTTTTTTCCTTCCTTCCTTCCTTCCTTCCATAACTGATTACTAAGTGCTTACTATATGGTGGACATTATTCTAGACTTTGGGAATTTGCTAGTGAACAAAATTGCCAAAGGTCCTGGTCCTCCCAGAAGTCATATTCTATTTGGGGAAACAAGATGTATGTAAGATGATGGCAAAGGCTGAAGGGAGGAAGCTGAGAAGGGTATAGGGAGTGAAGTGAGGTTGTACTTTTCATTTGGGTGTGCTAGCCTAAGCCTGCTGAGAAGGTGATATCTGAGTAAACAGTGGAAGGAGCTGCAGAAACACCTGGGGGGGCAAGATTTCTGGGTCAATGGAACAGCAAAGCAGAGGCTCTGAGACTCGAGCACACACTGGTATATTCCAGGAAGAGCCAGGTTGAGAGTAGGAGATAAAACAATAGAAATGGGGAGGCCAGATCTTGTAAGACCTGGTAGGGTATAATATGAACAATTGGCTTTAGTTCTTAAAGGGATGGGAAATCATTGAGGGTTTTGAACCAAGAAGTGGCCTGACCTGGCATTTTAGTAGCACCATCCTGGTTGCCATGTTGCATAGACTGAAGGGGGTGATGGGTGGAAGGAAAGAAACCAGTTAAAAAACAATTGCAATAAACCAGATGAGGTGTTGGTGGTTTGGACCAGGCTATTAACAGTAGGAGACAAGCAGTGGTTAGGTGGTGGGTCTCTTCTGTGATCTGTGGATCGATGTAGCAAGACAGGAGAGAACACAAAATTTCCTCCCAGGACAGATGTTGTAATAACTCTAATCTTCAAATTTTCTTGGGTTCCCTTGTGAATGTCTACGGAGCCCTTTTTTACAATAGCAAACAATGCAAAATAAAAGCAAAAAAATGTGATTTGTTTTTAACAAGTAGTCAGCTTCCATTTCTTGGATGCTTTTCTTGTGGAAAGTCTGAAAAGGGGATTTCTGTATCCGGAGAGTGGGAATAGACGTGTTTACACATGCCTTCCACTACTGAGATTCTATGATTCTTGGGATCCTTAGTCACTCTGAAAATTATCCAAGTGTGCAAGGACTACAGACTTACATGTGATAGTGGCACAAATCGTAACAGTAAGTTGGGAGGGAATACTCATGATCATGGGTGATAATGAAAATATTGTACAGTTTGCTAGCAGAGACACTGGCCAGTCAGAACAGATTCTAGCTGAAAACACAGGGACAGCCGTGTGTCTTACTGGATATCAGTTCTGCTTATACTTGAGTATGAATCGAACCACACTTTAGCAGACATGGTTTGACAAAGGTCCCTGTCAATTTAAGCCAATTCAGTTGTGCAAGTAGGATGAACATGAATTTTGTGCTTAGGTTTGCATCTGACACTTTAAGAAGAATGCAAAAGAAGTATAATGCATGGCTGTGACCTTCTGGGGGCTTCTCATTCATTTTCGAAGACTTCACCTGGCATTCAGAACAATTGAGAGCCCTGCATCATGTAATAACAATTTCATAGATCCTTGACCTCCCAGCACCTTTGCCCCCACCTGAATAGCTGGGAGTAGTGTAATGAAAGAGGAAACTGAGCTGGTTTGTAGGATTTCAGGAAATATCATTGACCTCACGATGCTGACAGGTATCATGGAGCAGACACACAGTGTCTCCAGGCGGTGTTCATCATACTAAGTTAGACAGCTACCATCCAGGGTGACATCCTTTTCCCATGTTCATGATCCTGTGCTGATTGAGGTGCTTTCCAGTGCTATAAGAACCAATAATCATAAGCCAAAGGGTATGGAGACAAGGATAAGGAAATGAGAGTGGGAAAAAGCAGTCCTATAAATGCAACCTTATCTCAATCCCAATTCATGACTAGTTTTAAGAAATTCTTTGTTAGGATACAAACATCGATTTGAAAGGGCATACAGCACCCCAATGTTTATAGCAGCCATGTCTGCAATAGCCAAAATATGGAAAGACCCCAGGTGTCCATCAAGAAATGAATGGTTAAAGAAAATGTAGTGTGTGTGTGTGTGTGTGTGTGTGTGTGTGTGAATATATATACATAGATCTAGAGATAGCAATAATGGACTATTACTCAGCCATTAAAATAATGAAATCTTGGCATTTGCAATGATGTGGCTGGAACTAGAGGGTATTATGCTAGGTGAAATAAGTCAGTCAAAGACTAATACCATATGATTTCACTCACATGTGGAATTTAAGAAACAAAACAGAAGATCATAGGGGAAAGGAGAGAAAAATAAAATAAGACAAAATCAGAAAGGGAGACGAACCATAAGAGACTCTTAATCCTAGGAAACAGACTAAAGGTTGTTGGAGGGGAGGGGAGTGGGGAATGGGGTAACTGGGTGGTAGACATTAAGGTGGGCACATGATGCGATGAGTACTGAGTGTTATTTGCAACTGACGCATCACTAAATTCTACTCTTGAAACTAATAATGCACTATATGTTAACTAAATGGAATTAAAAAAAAATTAAAAAACAAAACAACTTTGTTGTGTAAGAGCTGATCAAGTACGTTCAAAGCCTGGATGTACGTCATTCGTTCAGCACTTGAAGCAGACACTGGATCAAGGTTATGATTCCTTTCCACAGTTAACACACCAGGCCTACATAACAAATGCAGAGAATTTACAGAATTTTAGTTTATTTGACCTATTTATACCCCAATCATTAACAGGAGCCTAGGGGCAGAAGAGAGTGTTACAAGCTCTATCCAGAAGGAACACAGAGTTGCCCAAGTCAACTAACTACAGATTCTGTCCCTTAAGCTGGATGCCCATTATAGCTCTGCCAAATGCCTTTTTTAGTATCTTCCTATTTAAGCTGCCTCGCTAAGCTGGTTACGTGCCAGAATATGTTGGACTGACCATGCCGTAATGGACTCCTTCTGCATTAAATCTTTCAGAGCCGGTAAATTTAGACAACCTAAAGAGCCATGTTATGTCTGTACCACTTTTCAAATTGGCGTAAGGGTGAGAGACTTAAGACTGGGACCCGGATTTTCCCAGAGGGCTGAATTATTTAATTGTCAGCAATTTTCAGGTTCCCAGTACAGTAGAAATAATGGAATTATCTGCTCCTAGATGTAAAAGCATCTTCCCAGAAGGTCAGAAAAGGAATTCACAGCCTTTTCTGTTTGCTGGGTGGTCTGGGCACTGCACTGTTTACCTGAGTGGAAGTGTAAGTAGATTCTGTTATGGGAGCATAAGTTCTGTACCAGTCTAAAAAGCAGGGTCTGCATTCCACGGACGGCTCCTCAGGAGGGGATAAAGTGCCAAATTGGTGCATATTCCTCTCCTTCTGGAAAATATTCTTCCACAAAGCTATAGAGCTATGGAGTCATGTCCCGAATCCTGCTTCTACCACTTACTAAATGTGAGACTTGGGCCAATTATTTCTTCCTCTGTGCCTTGGTTTCCTCATCTGTGGAACAGGGATGATAAGGACGCTCCCCAGCAAGATCGTTGCGATCTGAATTCCGTCTCTTGAGGAAGGCGACTGGCTGGGAGGAAGTGCTCAGGGAATGTTAACTCTTCTCGATTGCTGGTGTTGAAGTGGAGAGGGCTGACAAGAAAACCTCTACCAACAAAAGGTTTAGGTCTTTATTACTATTATTTTTTAATTGTCAAAATTCTATTGAAATAGATGAAGAGCTTAAATGAAACGAATGAGGCATGGCCTGGAGTAAGAGGAATAATAATCAACATATCTTTAAAACAGTGGATTGAAAATAAAGAAAAATCTCTTCCTCCAGCAGAGAAACCAGTATATGTGAGGAGCACGCCATGTGTCGGGTGTGCGTGATAGCAATAACCTCCCTCACCCTAGGGTTGCTGTCTGTGTTTAATAAAGAAACCGAAGCTCTAGGGAGCAGGCAGCAAGACGAAACACTCAAGCCTGACATCTCTAAAACCCTCCTCTTGCGCTAACCCCAAATACCACCTGTCCCTTCCCCCTCCCTCCCCTTGTTATTCGAAGCCTCAGTTTCCTTTCTGTGCCCTTATGGCATCCTTTCTTGGCACTCCCCTCTCAGCAGCACTGCTCCCCTGGCAGAGTCCCTAAGGGACCTAACTGGCTCTCCCTGGACACTGCTGGATTTCACCTGAACTGCTGAGACGTGGCAGCTTGGTATGGGTTTTTACCCAAACTTAGTCAGATCGCAGACTTCTGATGTCTCATAGTCAAGGGCTAACTAATGACCCCCTTTGTGTTCCACCATGAAAATCTTTCAGATGATGTAGAAAGCAATCAGAAGAGGAAAAGTAAAAGTGTGGCCAAGTATGCATGAGCACGCATGTACGTGTGTGTTATCCTTGAGGCTGCGTCTTTGCAATCCCATTATGTTCCAGTAATAAGCATTTGTATTCTCCGGTTGACTCAGCCTGCTCCTGTGATTGCTCTGAGACAGAGCCCAGTTTGGGAGAGGAAGCTATATACTCTGCAGTCAGAGGGAAGACTGAAGTTTCCTGGAAGCTTGTTGGACAGCTTGGACCTGGGAGTAGCAGAGACCTAGGTTCAAATCTTTGCTCCAGTTTTCAAGAACTGTTATGACCTTGGCGAGTTTACATGACTTTCTAAGCCTTGTTTTTTCCTGTGCAGAGGAGAATAACCTTTATTGTGTTATAGGTTCCCTCTGAAGGTCAGTGAGGTGATGAGAGTCAGATACATGGCACGTAGATTAGCTCCAAGTGAATGGTGGTTATTACTGCTGTACAATGATTTAATTAGAAAAGCCAGATATTTACAAGCAGCCATGTTTTACCTGGTCAGACACATGGTAGATCGTAGACCTTCTCCTCAGAAGGAACCTATTGAAATGTTGACCTTTAGAAATTGAGCTGCACACACTTGGCAGCCTACTCATCAACCTACTTCAACTGCACCTGACAGCTTCAAGAACACGTATCATCTTCAACATGTCCACAGACACAACATGAGCTGAAAATCAGGGAAAAAGTGAGGGGTGGTTGGTTCCTCCTCATTATTCAAGTCTCGTGCAAATGCCCTGTTCCTCAGAGGGAACTTCCCTGACCAGCTATCTCAAATACCCCTCACCCCACCTGTCCCCTGCCAGCTGCTCGCTTCCCTTCCGTCTGCTTTATATATATATTTTTAAAAATAGGCTTCATTTTTTAGAGCAGTTTTAAGTCTGCAGGAAAACTGAGCGGAAAGTACATAGAAGTTCACTTATTTCCCCGCTGCCAACCTCCCATACCGTGGTGGCACATTTTTTGCAATTGATAAACCTGCATCAACACATCACAATGGCAACATCCATAATTGACATTAGGGTTCAGTTTTGGTGTTGTACATCTTGTGGGTCTTGACAAATATATAAGGACATATAACTACTGTTATAGTATCATACAGAATAGTTTCTCTGCCCTAAAAATCCTCTGTGCTCTGCCTGTTCATTCCTCTTTCCCCTTAGCCCCCGGCAACTACTGATCATTTACCGTCTCCATAGTTTTGCTCTACCTGGAATGCCCTATAGTTGGATGGATGCTTCTTTAAACAAACAAACAAACGTTAATCACTATGTATATGTTTAGTTATTTATTGTTTTCCCCTCTCAGTAGAATATCAGCTACACGGAGGCCGGGTCATTTTCTGGGAAATTTTTTTTTTTTTTAAATGAGAGAGAGAGAGAGCACAGGTTGGCTGAGAGGCAGAGGGAGAAGTAGACTCCCCACTGAGCAGGGAGCAAGATGCGGGGCTCGATTCTGAGACTCCGGGATCATGACCTGAGCCGAAGGTAGACACGTAACGGACTGAGCCACCCAGGCTCCCTTTTATGACTTTTAAAAGGAGAGGTATCCTCAGTGTTAGACTATACCTGGCTCAGAATAGCCCTCAATAAATGGGTATTAGCTTAATAAATGAGTAAATCTTCCCCCCTTCAAAGTTATTCTCATCCTCGGCTAAGGTTATAAATTGATAAGTGGGAGGAGGGACTGGCTGGCTCAGTGGGAAGCATGTGCGACTCTCGATCTCGGAGATTGTGAGTTCAAACCCCATGTTGGGTGTACAGATTACTGAAAAAAAAAAATCTTAATGAGAAAAAAAAGAAACTGATATTGGAGATACTTAGACAAATGGCAATAGTACTAATATGGGCTGCCAGTTTTATTATCTCTCAGATGGCAGGTGCCGTGCTATAAAGTGCATTATTTAATTTAATCCTCTTGACTACCTTCTGAGGTAGGTACAGTTTAACAGGTAACATAAGTACTAAATGGGTACTCTAGCCAATTTATAGGCAAGAAAACAGAGGTTTAGAGAAGTTAATTTATCCAAGGTCACAGAGTTAGTAAATAGAAAAGTTTAGGCCCAAACTCAGGCCCATAGGATTCCAAAGCTGATATTCTTCAATAGTATGTTATAATCGAGAGCTGGAGGAAACCTGGCTCACCCATTCCATTCCTTGAATTGGGAACGAGGTTGGCTGGTCTAAGTGCCTTGATCTTCACTCTGGTCCACTGAACATTGATAAAGCATCTGCTATTTGCTGGGCCGTGTGTTCTAGGGCACCCCCTGGACATTCTTAGCAATGCAGAGTCTCAGGGTCTATGCCTCGCTCGCTGACACAGCATCTGCATTTTTAACAAAATCCCAGGAGATTTGTATGGGAGAGATCTGTATGTTCGAGAAGCACTACTCTGTAAGGATATCAAACCCCAAATCTCTTATGTCCCCAGCTAATGAATCAACCAGCGTTTCAGCTATCAGAGCGGCTTGTACTTTAGTTGGTGTGGGGGGATAGTCATCCATGTAAAATGCTTCTCTCATTCCCTACCACTTAAGCATTTAATAAACATTTGAACATATTATAAATTACACAAGGAACAAAACATCAGGTAGAAGGACTAAGTGTAGCTGAACGTGACCAAGCCAGCCTCTAGGTCCCAAACAATGTAAAACATTCCTTTTCAATAATGCACAAGAAATGTAGCTTGTTTTTCCCTTGCCGTTCTTCAGTGGTGGTGCGGGTATCCGGGGGACTGTGTAATATTAGGCTTTTGTAAGTATAGTTGCTTAGATTTCTGTAACACAATTTAGAGGGTAGTACATCTGCAAGAATGCAGTAATGAGGGCTGCTAGGGAAGACTGATATTTTACTCCAAGTCACAGAAGTGCCACTGCATTTCCCCGAGGGAAGTTGTGGGTGGTCAATTTCAGCGCAACTGGAGGTTGCTCTGTTCTTACAGTAGGGAACAGAGTGTTGTGTTTTCTAATATCTCTGTTCTAATCAGACTCAACCTTGACTACCCACTTCACAGTTTGATGAGCATATATGCCTGGGAAATGGCACGTAGCGACACAAAGCATGCCACCTAGCCCAGAATTGTTTGCCTGAAAACGCCAGGCTGCCGTCCAACTGATACTACCCTTGTGGTTGTATTGGAGTTGGAGGATGAGTTTAGCACTGTAATCAGTGCATTTGTTTTCTGCTTTGTCATACGCATAACTGGCAAGTCTAGCCAGGGTGCTGTTTGCAGAGGAAATCTCCTTGTGTCTGGAATGCAGAACGGCCAGTTTCTCAGATTTCACTTCTCTTTCTCCCTTACCGCAGCCACTCTTTCCATTTGTTCCCAGTTGTATGCAGACTGTAATTATGTATATTTCCTTTCCTGCCACTTACAATTGTATAACACTTCTGCATCCAGGATGAATACACTTCATCCGATATTCTCCCTTTTTTTTTTTCCTTTGTGATTCAAGCTGTTCCCTTGTTCTTTCTCATTGATTTCCATACCACAACACAATCAAATGAAAATACAATATGTTGCACCTGACAGCCATTTAAGTCACTTGCCATGGTGCTAATAGGTGCTGATGATTTGTTAGGGTAGCAGTCAATGATGGTGAATTGTATCAGCACTGCAATAACATGCCTGTATTTGCTTTTTCTGGGATCTGCTATGGTTTGATGCCTGAAAAATCCAGCAAAATGGCGAGAATTCAGGGGAAATGAACAATAGATATTCTCCGAACATCTTCCTGAGTGTTTCAACCCTAGAAGTCCCAGTAAACTCTCCTTCCCTTCCGAGGAATCGGAGGGGAGGTAGGAACTAGCCCACTTTGGATATTCTTAGTGTTCAAGGTCCTGGTCTAGGTGCTTTATATGGCCATTCCTATTTTACTTGACTTTTTGCTTAATCTTTGCAAGAAATGTAGGTTTTAATACATACATATGATTTGTTTTATAGGGAAGAAAACTAAAATTCATAGAGGAGAGAGGATTTTTCAAGGTTTTATAGGTGGTCAGAGACAGAATGGAGATCTGAGTCCAGTATCTGTTCCCTTTCCACACATATCTTCTCTCTTTGCAAAATTTTAAGTTCCAGGAAGTTCAGCACATTCCTATCTGAAACTGATTGCTTGCATGGAATCTATTTTTATCTTATTCTAAGTGGCCACTGCCAAACTCCTATATGAGATTTTATATATATATATATATATATATTATATATATTATATATATATAATATATAAATTTATATATATATAAATTTTTTTTTCACACACACACACATTAGCAGAATGGATGCTTTCTACTATTTGTGAGCAAATACACTGCAACTCTAATTGTATTTAAGGATCTTCTGGCTTACCATAGCCCTCATGATATTATCAATCTGGTCATCATTGTGTACCAGTAAATAATCCTGGTGAGCGAGATTAAAGATCCAGAGCTTGCCATGTGTTGTCACACATTTGCTGTGTGTCTTAGAGAAAGCCACATGACCCCTCTGAGACTCAACTTAATCATCTGTCCTGTAGTGTCATCCACATGTCCTGTTTACCTCACGGGACTGTTGTGAGTCCTGAATAAGGTAATGACATGAAAGGTTTGGAAAGCATAAGAAAACAGAGAAACATACCAATCCTAAGTCACTAGGTGTTTGCCAGGCCCTTACTAGGAGGATATGTTAAATACCGCACCAGGGAGGCTATCAGGATTTTCTTGTATTCGAAGAACTTATAACAAAGACAAACAGAAAATGGAATCATCAAACTGGGACTTAACTTTATAACAATTTATAATAATTACTCCCTTTGTTTCTTCAATACCAGCAACAGTTGATTCTCAAGGAGAGTAAGCATCATATGAAAAGCTGTCAATTATCTGATATTTTACAATGCACATTTTTAAAAGTTTTAAAAAATGAAATGTACTTTACTGTGTCTTGCATTCCATTTACCAAATTATTATAATGTTTTCATATCTTCTCACCCTTAGAAACCAAGCTCAGTCCCCCTACTGACTACAGCAATGATTTTCCAAGTGTAGCTTCAGCGTCCCCTGAGAACCTGTTAGAGAGGCAAATTCTGTGTTAGAGGTGTTAGAGAGCTCCACCGTCCCAGGACTACTGAGTCAGAGACTCAGTACTTTGTTTTAATAAACCATCCAGGAGATTCTGATGCATGTTCAAGGGTAAAATCGCTGTTCCACTAAAACCTTAAGGTACAAGTCAGAAGTTAGGGACAACCAGGCTAACAGAGGCCAGGAAGGACATATGAATGGGGGAGGGGGCTGGGAATAAGATTATAAGGATTGATAGAAGGGAATAGTTGAATTGGAGAGGTACCCTTCATAATGGTAGTAGTCTGATGACTTCAGCCATCAGGTACCATTTAGGAATATGAAGCAGGTCCAAATACAATTTTCTAAAAATATAAAAACATAATTATCTTATAAACATATAGTGAACACATGTCAAAGATGAATTTAATTCCTTAATAAATTCATTAATAAGAAACTAGCAAGATGACAAAGCTGGTTCAGTGAGAGGCTGGATAAAGCTGCAGAAAATAAAGGCTGGCATATTTATATAGTTAATACAAGAGAGAATGCTAAAATAAGATTAAGTTAGTTACAAAATAGGTTAATGCCCTGCAGAGCCATAAAACTATTACCGATGAGGTTGTTTTTTTCTACTGGACAAAAATAATTTGCAACCAATCAATCTTTCACAAGTTAACATCTAACTTTAAAGACTCTTGGCCCTAATCAATAGTAAACCATAAGTCAAACAATATGGTATTCCTATAGTCTAACGCCTAGACTGTCCAGGGTTGAGACAATTGCATAAACCTTAGGAAGGCTCATTAGGTAATGCTGTATTAAGACTGAAAGAGTATGTTGGAATCTTTCTGAGTTATTTACAATGTTTGGATAATGTTTCTTAAGTAAGGATGACAGATGTTCCATCTCTTAAAGACGACTGAGAATCAGAACTTACATGTGAAATTTTTCCATTAACAAGTGTGGACTAGATAAAACAAGCTTGAGGACAGATAACTGGGGATTGCCAGCTCGCAATCCAGGTATAAGCCATTATTGAATTTACAAACTCCAAAAATATTCTACTCCTTGTTTGATGCCACTCACGCTATTCATTTTCTCTGTTGTGTCCAGTTAAGCACTCAGTGTTTCATTATTAAAGCCTATTATCCAACTTTTGAAGTTCCAGCTAACAGGGCAGTCTCGTGTTCAAATGTCCTTACCAGATATTTCAGGCCTCAGCTCCCCCTGTGTTCTTCAGAAATTTGCAACGGCTTTGCTTTCTTGCAGTTTGCTTTCTTTCCTGACTTCAGCCTAAGAGACAAGCTGCTTACCCTATCAATATTTAAAGAATTCAAGGCAAGATTGTGGATGAAATAAATTTCTAGGCAAAGTCTGACCAAAGCGATTTAAGTCCTTATTACAACATTCTTAGGAAGAGAGATGCGATTTGAGGATTTTCTTAAAGAAAGGATTTTTCTTCCTGCTTTTTCTCCTGTTGTTCTAGAGCCATTGAGTCAGTATCTTTTAAGCCTCAGAGGGAGGGCAGATACAACCCAGAACAAAGAAATCGATGCTCAGCTTAGTGTTTCAAAACAGAGTTTTTAAAGTGCACAGTAAGAGGAAACTGTCTTGAAACCCAGTGCAGCCTATTTATGAGATTTTTGCTTCCAGTTCCTAAACATTGACTTTGCATAGAAAGAGCCAAAGTTTGGTGGAATCCTCATTTAGAATTCACCCATTCATTCATTCATTCCTTCATCCTAAAATTATTTATTGAGCATCTAAAACATACTGGAGTCTGGATCTACAGTAGTGAACAAAAGAAAGTGTTCTCATGGAGTTTATATCCCAATGGGTGGGCCTGGACAGTAATTAGATTATGAATAAACAAATCACAAGTCTGGTCGTAATAAGAGCTATGGGAAGAAAATGAGCAGAGAGAAAGGGACAAGGAGTGTCACAGAGAGGGTGTGGTTGCTATTTTACACCTGCTTGTGAGGGAAAGAAGTTCTCCCTGTTCTGTGATTGTTGATCAGACCCGAGGCCAGCGAGGGAGAAGCCAGGCAGATATCTGGGGTCTAAGCAAAGGAAACAGAGCAGAAGCCTGAATCAGGAGGCAGCTGGAGCAGAGTGTCAGAGAGGAGGAGAGAAGGGCAAATCATGTAGGATTTCACAGGTCAACATCAGAACTTTGGATCTGCTTCTCAGTGACTGGGAAGCCCATGCAGGGCTTTGTAGAGCAGAGCAATGATGTTATGTAACTTGCATTTTTAAAGGAATCACTGTGGCTGCCGTTCTGAATATAGACTCTAGAGAACTAGGGGAGGAAACAGAGGGACCGGAGAGGAAGCAATTGCAGTAATACAAATGAGGGATGATAGTGGCTCAGACCATCTCGGTAGTGGTGGAACGGAGAGGAACTATCAGCTTTTGGATGTATTTTAGATGGTGAGTCAGAACTATCAAATACCAAAGGGCAGGAAGGAACAATTGGAGGAGATATGAATTGAACTGACATGCACTTAATCTCCAACAAACACCCTTCCCCTTTGCCTCAGACGCAGCTCTGGAGATCAGAGGCATATGGGGGACCTTGGATAATTTACAAGGGATTCTGGAGCAGAGGGATTCTGTCCTGCAGGGCATCTATAACTCCCAAGGAGAAGTGCTGAATCCCACATGATGCTTGGATGGTACAGAAGCATCAGTGGGTGAGGAGCCTGGCAACCGTGACAAGGGGCCACTTCTCAGACTCTTAATTTCTCTGCATGGAGAGCGACCCCCAAATTTCCCACCTTGAGAAGGAAATAGTGGTTAAGAGGAGAGAAAGCCAGCTGATCAAAAGGATCTATGGCTAAGACTAGAACACGATGTGTAAGTATTTGTTTAGCAGGGTCCATGGAGTGGGGGGTGGTCAGAGATGCTGGTAGCTGTGGATGAGATTAGATTCAATACCCAAGACCAGGTAGTTTGAACCATACCCTAGGAGATGCCAGCAAAGACAGGGACAGTTCACAGGGACAGAGTCTCCTCTTCAAAGAAGAGAACTTGTCCTAACAGAGCTTTGTAAAAAGTGGGCAGTCTCCAACAACACTAAGACAACACTGGTTAAACAACAACTCCAGACAAAATTCCAGTGTCTCACGGTTGAGTTGAAGGGGGAGCAGGTGTCATTCTAAGGTCCCGAATCAGGGATGGGCATTCAGGTATCCTGGGCTACTTAGAGAATTTTCCCTCCGCCTGATCTATTTTTATTGTCTGCATAGCCTGCAGCAAAACAGAGTGAGAAGAGCAGTCACCTAGTTGGATTTATAAATTTTTCTGGCTAAACCACTGTGATTTGGTACCGTGGCAAGAAAGTACTAATAGTTTCCGACTTGACTTGTGGGAAAGCACTCTAGTCTGAGCTTCCTTTGTGCTTACAGCCCTATAGCCATTCCCACCCCAGGTCTTAAATTCTCCATCTGCAAAATAGGTGAAATGCAAAATGCAGAAATCTTTATAATTCTTTCAAATTCTTGGGCTTTCTGGCTCTTCAGCTTAGACATTTCCAGCCACACTGTACCATTTCCTAACACTCACGTCGTCGTCTGACATGGCACCTTGCTCACATTGGGTTTGAAATGACTTTTACCTTGTGAGTGAATGAGGAGCTAGAAGGGTGTCTGCACACCAGCCCACTGTGGGGTGTTGCTCAGGGCAACACCTGGAGCCCATGGGATGATGGGAATAAGGCAGATCAAACAGGGGGCCGCAGTCGCCTTACTTCCTAACCTATTCCCCTCCGCACCAGCACTTCTCTATTTTCTGGTTTAGTGCCTAAGAAAGTGCATTGAGAATATTTGAACTCTTTTCCTCTCTTTCCCTTCACTCTCAGCTGTTCTAAGGCATTGAAAACTGGGAGCTGGGCACGTCCAGAAGCTCAGGACCCCTGCTGGTGGCAAATTTAACCTCTAGGTTTTTGTTGGTGTTTTGTTATACTGCACAAGAAAGGGCTCTAACCAACCAGTCAAAGAGCTGGCTAGAAACTTTGGTGCCAGAATCACTCACTTGGCCAGCAGAGAGTAACCCTCTCAGAGAAAATTTGCTGCGTTGACTGGTGATGCTGGCCGAGGACCCGGGTTCTGCCAGGTCTCTACAGATGCCCTGTCCTGGCTGATTGGATCTCCCCGAATGAAGTAGAATACTCAGGCTCACACTGAGCGATTTCTAGTATGAGACAAGAAGAGATAAGAATAGACAGTGGAGAGAGGAGATCTCATCGGACCAAGCAGGCTTCTAGGCAGGCTGGTGTTTAGTTAGGAGGTGATGTGGAGGGGAGGGAGTTTGAGATGCAGAGTACTGTCAGAGCAAGGGTGTGGGAGAGGAAGGAGGAAGTGCAGGCTTGCCTAGGGCTTGCAAGTAATCAAGTCGTTGATTTATCTGGACCTGCGGTCCTTAGCAAGATTCATAAATGGATGGGGCCATTTTTAAAGAAGTTTAAGATCTGAGGCCAAGAAGTCTGTATTTCACAAAATCAATAATTCAAGAAAATGCGTCAAGGGACACATGATCATCTGTTAGACACGTGCTACAGAATGTAGTGGGACACGAGTGATTGTGACCCAGCCCTCCATCTTTAGCTATCCAGCAAAAAAAAAAAAAAAAAAAAAAAAAAAAAGTGATTTGTTTTAAAGATGGAGATGTAAATGATTTGATTCCTGTGGGCTTTTTGATTTGGAATGAATATGTGTCTACATTATCCAATTTCTTTGTACTGCTGGGGAAAAAAAAAGCCAAAACTATTTTGCTGCTGAAAAGAAAAACCTTTACATTTTCATAAATCTTCCTGAGTTCTCTGCAGTTCCTATTGGTATATTCAGTAAAGCACAAATTTTGGTTGAGGATAAATGAATTCGAATTGTAAGGACGTAATTTCCTGAGAACTATATGTGTTTTCGGAATGAATGAACTCCGCTAGAAGATACTAACAATGTGCAAGGCAGCGCAGGCTTTAACATTTTTTTCTCATAGTTTCAGACTTTTGTCTTCATAGTCCTTCTATATCATCTCACTATATATTCTTTTTTAAAAATTTTTTATTTTTTATAAACATATATTTTTATCCCCAGGGGTACAGGTCTGTGAATCACCAGGTTTACACACTTCACAGCACTCACCAAAGCACATACCCTCCCCAATGTCCATAATACCACCCCCTTCTCCTAACCCCCCTCCCCCCAGCAACCCTCAGTTGGTTTTGTGAGATTAAGAGTCACTTATGGTTTGTCTCCCTCCCAATTCCATCTTGTTTCATTGATTCTTCTTCTACCCACTTAAGCCCCCATGTTGCATCACCACTTCCTCATATCAGGGAGATCATATGATAGTTGTCTTTCTCTGCCTGACTTATTTCGCTAAGCATGATACGCTCTAGTTCCATCCATGTTGTCGCAAATGGCAAGATTTCATTTCTTTTGATGGCTGCATAGTATTCCATTGTGTATATATACCACATCTTCTTGATCCATTCATCTGTTGA
Organism: Mustela nigripes; assembly: GCF_022355385.1. Lineage (NCBI taxonomy): Eukaryota > Metazoa > Chordata > Mammalia > Carnivora > Mustelidae > Mustela > Mustela nigripes. The sequence goes on from NC_081558.1 coordinate 105,543,341, forward strand.
TGGACATCTAGGTTCTTTCCATAGTTTGGCTATTGTGGACATTGCTGCTATAAACATTCGGGTGCATGTGCCCCTTTGGATCACTACATTTGTCACTATATATTCTGATTCTATACACCTCCCTGGTTCTATACACATGGTTCCAGAATAAAGTATTGAGATGTTAACACTCATTCCATAATTTTTGCATGAAGTGGATATTTGTAGCTTGAGTTTCAGATTGAGTGCAGTGGTAGGGTGGAAAGAGATGGAAGAACCAGGGTCAGAATCCACTCTGTTAAGGATCACTCTACCGCTTAATCATCTAGTGGCCTTGGGCAATTTAAAAAAAACTCTCCAAGATCATTTTTCTCATTTGCATAGTAATGCAAACAGTGGCAACCTCTAGGTCGTAGAGAAGAAAAATATCAGTTTCTCACGGTATTGCTGATATAGGGTAGGTGCTGAGCGATGACTCCTTTTCCCTCTCTCTTCCTCCCCCCCTCTCCTTCCCCGTAAAAAGTACCACTTGCTTGCTCAATCTTTCCCCTAAAAATGTCTTTTTCCACTGAAAACTACTAGCCACTGTGTGACCTTGAGGAAGGAATTTCTGTCTCGGTATCCTTCGTGCTTTCATCAAAATGAGGAACTAAAGGCAGTGGCTATGGTATTTTACTTTTGTTGGGAACTTTCAATGAGTTTGAAGATCTCACCTACTTCCCAGCTCAGCTTTTCCTCAGCTGACATTCCCTCCCTCCAGTCCAGGATGCCTATTGCATTCTAGTGTAACTTACATAATAGATGCTCTGTATCGACCACACCAGAGTCTGATAAGTCTTAAGCTTAGAAATAGGCTAATAGAATTTGCTGCAAGTTACAGATGGAACAGTGTTTCCTTCTTGTTAGCGAGCTTTCTTTTTCATTTTAAAACATTGTGGTTTGCACGTCTCTGAGAATATTATATCTTCTGAGAATTTAGCACAATCTGCTTATATAAATGGTCTGTTGACTGACTCCTGTGGTGATTAGTTTCTAATGGTAAACAGCTGATTTGTATGTTTTAGACACAACGTGGTATGGCTAGGCTTTGAAAATGAGTGAATAAAATAGGAAATTCTTGACCCTGGTACCAGGTTCCAGGTACTTGACACAGATTTCCAGGGACCTCTAGCATGTTTTGCTCTCGTCTCAGAACTTGGGTATGGAAGATTCTGGCATCACATCTCAAGAAGAGACCACAAATGCACACGTCTGCCACAAGGTAAAATGGTGATATTGTTCATTCACTCATTCATTCATTCCCTCATGCTTTAATTGTTTCATGTATGATTTTCTGCATAAAGAAATCCCCCTAGAATTGCAGTATACATAATTTTTTATATTTTATTTATTTATTCATGAGAGACAGAGAGAGAGAAAGAGACAGAGGGAGAAGCAGGCTCCCTGTGGAGCAGGGAGCCCGATCTGGAACTCGATCTCAGGACCCCAGGGGGTATCATGACCCAAGCCGAAGGCAGCTGCTTAACCAACCGAGCCACCAGGCACCCTGCAGTATATTTTAATGCAGTAGAAAAAGCTCTGAACTCAGATCAGAAGACCTATGTATGAATATTGTCTTCCACTTCACAGCTATGTAGACTTGAGTAAGTTAAGTTATTCAAGTGGAGATCATCATCATAATAGCACCATTATTATTATCATATGATCTTAATTTTCTATTATATAATACCATATTCTGGGTTCTTTAATATATCTTTCTTTTTAAAAAGTGTTATAAAATCCAAAGAAATACTAAATGCCCAAAGAAAACTGATAATAATCACTGGTGCAAAAACTGAATTAAATAGCCAAAGGGAGGGCAAAAGTCAGTTTGTTTCTTATCTTTTTCAGCCATCTCCTATGATGGTGGCTTCGTCTACTGTGAAGGTTTTAGGATTGCATAATTCTTTCTCTTTCCTCACATTTGCAGGGGTATCCTAAATTGATCTTGGGCATGAAATTGTTTCTTCCTCATTCTGCCTAAACACAGAGCTGATATTTAGGGCCACCCACTAATATTTCTGTCTTGAATGTTATAACATTGAAATACAACCATTTTCTGCCATCCCAAGACTCTTATCTTAGCCACCACCTTAGTCTCTACCATGTGTGCTCTTCTCTCAACCCTCCAGAGTCCAGGAACTAAATGGGTTAACTCCAGGAACTTGCTGGAGCACTAAAGGCATCCCTTCTGATTACTGATGCCACCAGGGACTGATTGGTAGCCATTATGAATACCACTCCTACCTGAGTTCTACACTGGAGGTCAAGTGGCTCCATTTCTACCAGAAGGTATTACCTCTTCATTGAGAGAAGTGCTGATGGAGAGAATATAAGTAGCACTTTTCTTTTTCAATGCCTTGCTGGCATTAATCTCAAAGATTTAACGTGATTCTGAAATTGATTTAAGAGCTGGAGTTTTTAAATAGGATTTGAATCTCCAGAATTTAGGCAAGATATACCAAGTATGTGTGTGTTCAGGTGTACAATATGTGTATACATTCTATATCCATATACTACATATGTAATATGTACTACATATGATAGTTTTTGTACATAATATATTGTTTTTATAATGTGTGTATATAAATATATATATTTATATATATTATGTATATATATGTGTGTATATATATATATATATACATATATATATATATATATAATGTGACATATTATGTATATTATACACACTATTCTGAGGAGCCTGCCCTCCCCACTTGGAGGTCAGTGCTCCAAAAAGTTTAGGAATCATTGCATTAGACTCTTTTTGAAATAACAAATTATTAGATTTATAAAGAAAAGACCTAGGGGGAAATACATACAAATGTAAACCATACTAACAAGTACAACCGTTAATTATTTAATAGGAGGACCTTTAATAGGAATTGAATGATTTGAATGGAAGTGAAAAGAAGTTTGGTCTAGTCTATGGCGGGGCATGTGCACATTTCCAACAGAAACAAGTGGACCTCTGCAACATATTATCTTCATATATTATTACAGCTACTACTGTATACTCTCTTAACTAGCCATTAGAAATGTTGTTAGCTTTCAACTGAATATATACAAATATATTCTACTAAATGTAAGCCATCATGGGATTTCATGAAGCTGAGCTCTCAGACATGGTATTCCATCTGTGTAAAGCCATCCATCCCTTTCCCACCTCCATACAACACAACCGACCATTGGCTCCAGTCTTCCTCCGATTATATTATATTGTTATGCTATGTTATGTTATTATGTTGCTGCGTGGTGGTCAAGAGAAAGGGGAGCATGTGTGTGGAGAGTCCATGGAGGACAGGAGATGGCCAGTGACCCCCTTCTCAGGAAGTGGGGAGTTGAAGAGTGGGTTCTGGAGTCTGCAGAATTCTGCAGGTCCAATCTCCTTAGATCAAGTTGGTAAGGCAGTTACCAGAATCGCTGCTGCTATCTGGAAGACCCAACCAGCCACTGAGCTTAGAATTTCTCAGAATATTTAAGTGAGGCAGGACAGTTGCCACCAGATGGTGCCAAACCACAACTGAGAGTTGGATTTGGTTGTGTATCTGAAGCTTCCCTTACCCCCTATCTGTAGCCCCAGCTGGAAAGATGAGTTTTCATTACATATATATATATATATATACATACACATACACACACACACACACACACACACTCACACTCACGTTTTCATTATATATTATAGCAAATACAGAGATTTGGAATTGGAAAGACATGGGTAATATGCTCTTGTCCCCAAGGTTATTGTGAAGTCGAGAATGATATAGTAAAGGCCATGCAAACAGGAATCACAGTGGCCAGCATTTATTAGGTATTCTGTATGGGTTATTTGGTTCTGACCTAGAAAGAAGTGACTGGCCTGCAATTTGTTCTTTACATATTGAATTATTTTTGCCGTTGACTCTCTTACTTTATTGAAAACAGAGTGACCTTTTCTCACTCACTATTGAATCCAACAGAATAAGCCTGTTTCCAGGATAGCAATGACCTACACATAACAGAGCCACATTTACTGGCTACAGCAAGGCACCTAGTTAGGGCCTGGTGTAAACTGTTGAAAAGTAGATGTCCTATTCCAGAGACGCGTGGAGATGGGAGTGACATTCTTTGTGGAGGATCAGAATTTTGTTGGCAGCTGTATAAGAATTCATCAACAGAAGAAGAACAACACTGAGCAGTAGCCCAAGAGAGACTCAGGACCTGAAGAGGAACCTTAGGCAAATAGAAAGGAAAGAATCTTAGAAGCTGATAAAAAGACAGCTGGGGAGCGACGGTGCAGGACAGGCTGGCACAGACTAGATGGACAGGACACGGGGATCAGATTTTGTGTGCAGATTTTCATGATAAAGTCAGGCATGGAGGATGATTAAATACAAGAAGTGTGGCTCAAATTCTGGCATGTTACTGTAAGAAGCCATCCCCATATTGAGAGCAATAGTGAGGCCGGCCGGTAGATGGAAAGAGCCTCAGGCTCTGAACCCACAGATAGGAGTCTGATGGTGAGCCCAGAAATTTTTCTGACTTGGGCTGAGGCCTTGGGTAGCTAGCTCTCCAGCCCTCTCTGGGCGTCTTTCCTGCAGGGATCTCTCATGCAACTTCTAGATAAATATTCTTAACATTATGTCTTCATGGATTAAAAAATAATAATAATAAATGCAGATAATATTCATCATGTGGGGGATTGACGTAGAAAAAACTTGCCTTTCGACAAGGAGAAAGCACTGATCTTCCGTATATGCAGATGGGAGAATCTGGAGCCATCCATGACCAATGATTTGAAGCGTTAACAAAGGCATCAGAGAAAGAACAATTACTCTGGGTGATCTTCCAGAAATTGTTTATTTCTTCTACTTCTTCTAAAAAAGAACAAAGGAACTGTCAGAGGAGATTTGGTATGAGATAAAGTTGGTTCCAGATCCCCTAAATGGTTTCTTATTGGGTTCAGAAATACCTTAATCATTCAGTCCCATGATTCCATGGTGTATCAGTGTGATGTTCCTGTATATTTTTAAAGAAGATTATGAACTCAGATTTCTTTTCCTTCTTTCTTTCCTATTTTTTTTTTTTTTAAGTCAGCAGAACCTTATTCTTCAGAACAGCTCAGCAGGCCTTTTGAAGCTAGTTAAACCAGATTTTCCCCTGGATTTTGCATTATTAGAGGAAAAGACAAAATGGTGATTTCAGATACAGATTTTTAAAAAATTTATTTATTTTTTTCAGTGTAACAGTATTCATTGTTTTTGCACCACACCCAGTGCTCCATGCTCTAATACCCACCACCTGGTTCCCCCAACCCCCCACCCCCCGCCCCTTCAAAACTCTCAGATTGTTTTTCAGAGTCCATAGTCTCTCATGGTTTATCTCCCCTTCCAATTTCCCTCAAATCCCTCCTCCTCTCCATCTCCCCTTGTCCTCCATGCTATTTGTTATGCTCCACAAATAAGTGAAACCATATGATAATTGACTCTCTCTGCTTGACTTATTTCTCTCAGCATAATCTCTTCCAGTCCCGTCCATGTTGCTACAAAAGTTGGGTATTCGTCCTTTCTGATGGAGGCATAATACTCCATAGTGTATAGGGACCACATCTTCTTTATCCATTCATCCGTTGAAGGGCATCTTGGTTCTTTCCACAGTTTGGCGACCGTGGCCATTGCTGCTATAAACATTGGGGTACAGATGGCCCTTCTTTTCACTACATCAGATACAGATTTTTAAGGCCTCTAGAACAAGCTAAATTTGACATTCAGGGTTAGGATGTCTGATCCCGGGAGTGATGCCTCCCCTAGGTACCTGTTCAAACACTGGCACAGCCAGGGTTCAGGTGGTCTAGGCAGTGACCAGGCTGGCTGTGTGGCCTGGAAGTACCTCTGAAAGTAAGAATTCAGAGGGTCTGAAAGTTAAGGATTTTTCTTTTTCTTGATTCATTTTAGAAAAAGCCAGATTTGGCCTTTGTAAATGTGAAACGGTTTTTATCTCTTTCTACTGTTACCTATGACTTAATATTCAAGTCTTGAGTTTTGAAAACTATTCTTCCCATTTCGGCAGGTCTCAAAAACTACCACTAAAGCTGACTTCAGACTGACTTCAATGGGAGTCTCGCTGTCATTGCTAAAATTATTGAATTTAGAAATACTGTAACACCCCCATGGTTCCATAGTCTTCTAGTCTGATGTTTCTATGTATTCCTAAAGGAGATTTTGAGCTCAGATGTTTTTAAGTTCAATAATGTTTTTTTTTAGAAAAGGAAAAAGATCATATTGTAAAGATGTGTTGGAAAGTATAAATTATTTTAAGCACCAATATCATGAAACAATAGGCATGTGTCACCTTGTATCTTGTGTGCTGTCTACATTTCCACACTGTGCTAGGTCCTGAGGACAATATAGAAGCAAAAGAAGGGTCGTGTTTACTGGTGACTTGGAGAGAAATTAAAGATGAGCGTCATTTGAGGAAGTGCATAGTCAGATGGCCAACCATCATTTAACAATGTGTCAAATAAAGATGGAGAAATGGGAGAAATTAACGTGAGCCACAGCCGTCAAGGGTCACTTTCCAGGGCCGTAAGGTGTGAGTGAGGTAGGCTTGGAAGGAAGAGGAGCGTTTGGAAAGATGGAGGAATAGATAAAATCTCGTTGGGGTCTGGCTATATGTGAGGAGAGGGAAAGGAAGAAGGGACAGAATGAAAACGTTGGAGAGTCAAGAATGAAGAGCAAATAAGTGAAATAGGTCAGAGGAAGATGATGTGATGTGATTTCACGCGTGGGTGGAATTTAAAAAAACAAAATGAATAATCAAAGAAGAAAAGAAACAAGAAGAAAACAGATCCTTACCTACAGAGAACAAACTGGTGGTTGTGAGGGTTGGGGGGTTTGGGAATATAGGGGAGGGGGATTAGGAGTATACTTAACACGATGGGCACTGAGTAATGTAGAGAATTATTGAAGCACGATATTGTACCCCTGAAACGGATATAACACCTATGTTAATTAGACTCGAATTAAAATTTAAAAAAATTGAAATCTAAAAGAAAATGCACAACGTGGAACGTTTGTGTTTGTGTTGAGGCTGGAACGGGAGGAAAGGAAGGAGAGGGAGGGTGAGCCCGAGGGGTATCCTTCGGGAGCTCCAGCAAGGGGAGGTCAGATGAAGCTTAGAAGGCAGGCAGAGGCCTTAGACCTGACTTCGGCACCTTCACCTTGATTCTGCTTCCCTTTCAGACCTCTGTAATCTATGCTCAGGGGCTTTCTTGTATTTTCTGGGGAAGCATTTCCTGCCTCATCTTCTAATCACCAGCCATCTGGTCTGAGATAACCCCTTGCTCTAAAGCTGTTCAGTCATGCCAGCTCCAGACCTTTAGGACAGCCCTCACTTCTAACGTGGTGTTTCTCTTTCTTCTAGACCGGGTGTTACGGCGCTAGGTAGCCGAGAGGACTCATTCTTGTCAGGGACCAGCTCATCCTCCTCTTAGCTTGCTAAACTGTGAATTAAGTTGGGAAATAATAATCCAGGAATAAGAATAAGTGACCATATTATTGACACAGACCCTAACTTTGAGAATGTAAATCTTCTCTTCTCCTGTTTTATAGGCCAATTATACTCCCGTTCGTATTTATGGAATGTGCTTTGGAAGGAGGTATAAAAAAATCTGCATGAAATTGTTTTTTATATTAATAGTCTAAGATCTCCTAGGAGCCTAAAAATAACTTTATAGAGGTTCTAAATACATAGCCATAATTATTTTTAAAAGCTGAAAGCTATTTTTAAAGCTGTCATAATTTGAGTAATACTAAAATAAAATAGCAAAGCCTAATGCAGGGTAAATTATGTTGAACTCAGCTTAGCATCCACATAGTCATATATAATTCCATGGTAGTCGAGAGTTCAGAAGGACTGTATTTAACTAGACCTAGCTTTATTTTATTTTCCAACAAATTCTGAGCAAGTACAAATGTAAAAGATATATTGTCAATGAGTAACCAGTGAGTCCATCAGAACATTTGAATACCCCGAAGAGAATAAGGTATTCACAGTTTTAGGCAATTTTTATATCTGCTCATAATCTTTTCATTAATCCAACATGATGCTATTTTAAAGGTAAATGTGCTTATCACATTGATCAATTAAAAATTCACCATGCTGGGGTGCCTGGGTGATGTAGTTGGTTGGGCAGCAGACCCTTGGTTTCAGCTCAGGTGGTGATCTCAGGGCAGTGAGATCGAGCCCCTTTTGGGCGCCATGCTCAGTGGGGAATCTGCTTTTAGATTCTCTCCCTCTGCCTCTCCTCTCTCTCTCTCTCTCTCTCTCTCACACACACACACACACACACACACACACACACA
>NC_081558.1:105551806-105581635 GCF_022355385.1 Mustela nigripes
TCTCTCTCACACACACACACACACACACACACACACACACAAATAAATAAATCTTTTAGAAAAATTCACCATGCCATTCTGAAAGATGTGAGGAAATTTTGAATTATTGTTTCCTCAGATGAATTAGGAAGCCATTGGACCATTTGAGCTCTGAAGAATAGAAAATTTTGAATCCTTCTAAAATGTTTTTCCTTTAAATTGTAACAAAGATTTCCAAAGGCAATGACAATATTTGTAACATTTATCTTTTTTGCCTTGCAAGTGAAATAGATGTTTATTGAAGAAAATATGTATAATCCAGAAAAGTAATAAGAAGAATAGAAAACAATTTATTTATTCTTTGCATACATATATTTTGAATAGGAGTCATGTGTGTTAGACCACTTGTGTTAGTATCACAGATTTAAGCAGAACAAACATGGCGGAAGTCTTCAAGGAGGTAATTATCTCAGAGAAACGGTGTGGTAGAGTCATGATGGGCTAAGTGCAAGGTGCTGTGGGAAGATGCAGCAGGAATGCCTGATAAGCTAGAGCCAGTGGGGTGGTCATGAGATCTAAGTGGGTACCTGAAGGGTGAGTACAAATTCTTTAAGTGAAAAAGTTGTGAGAGTTGAGTGTTTCAGTACAGGGGTTGGAACAATTGAAGACCTTGATTAGAGAGAACATGACAGAATTGAGGAATTTTAGGATGTCTCATTGATCAGAGCTAACATTCCTGACATTTTTTGCATACATTATTCCTGTCTCTTTTAAAAGATGTGTTGAAATTTATTTTAACCTACTCTGGATTATATAGTTCTCTACTTAATTTACCCAGTCATAAATTGTGTTTATTGGCTCATATCATTGGAATTCTATATAATGTTAAATGGCAGTACAATTGTCATGTAATTAGACTCTCATAATTAACCAGTCCCCTCTCCTTGAATTTATGTGTCCAATTTTCTCAATAATAGAACGACAATATCTTAGACATTTTTTACGTATCTCTGATTACTTCCTTAGTATCAAATGTACTGTATATGTTAAATAAATAGCCATGCTCCCGATTAAATCGTCATCAACATAAATTAGTGCCCTTGAAGGCTCTTTATTGAGAAGCATTTATTGAAAAGCTTCACATATAGAATTGCCCTCAGTAAGCATAAACTGACTTGGAGCCATACTCTAAGGCCTCGTATTTGAATATTATGGCACATTCCCTTAACAAAACCTGTTCCATGGTGCATTGGTCTCTAGCTATATCCTAAAAAAATCCTTCAGTTGGCCCAAAGGAAAAGTTTGAAGCAGTTTTTAGTTTCTGATCACATTTTTTTTTTAAAATAAGAATTTTAGTAACATTTCCAAAATACAGAAATCTTGACTCCATGACAAATTCCAGTAGTTTGCCCTAATACTATACATTGGCAATCATCTTGCAGCTAGGGACATGGCACACTGTTTGGAACTTGAAATGGTTCATTGCATAAGATCTTGCATAAAGTACCTTCACAAAAAGGAGTGAAGAAAACATGTGAAGAATTCAACCACAACATTGCAGGTCTCAGATTATTATTATTATTTTTTTTTTAAGAAAAGGAAAAAAATGGGCATTTTTGGAAGTCAGAAGTCAGAAGACCCAATGTTGTTCTTCCATACTCCTTAGGTTGTAAATCCTTGAGGTCAGGCAGCATGATATGTCATCTCTGTGTCCCTCTATTACATATGAGAATGCCCAGTACCATCAAATGAATTTGCAGTACATTCAACTGAATGAATGAATCAGTGAATGGATCAATAAACATTAAGCTTGAGGCTTTTAGAAGAATAAGAAGTGGCTTAAAGAAATGTGGATACATTGCGTGTCCTAAGTCTGTCAACCTGAGGGGATATTTCAGTGGGAACAGAGGGGTTACACACTCCAGCAAACTACCTCCACCCCTTTATTGCAGAAACATGTACGTATATTTTAGTTCTCAAGCTCTTAAATGTATCTTGAGGGAATGAGCTTTAAATAGAGATAAGAGATGTCTGCATGATTTTGTCTTGTCTTGTTTTGTGTTTTTAAGAGATGTTTTTCATAGTATTATTGCAATCAAGGCTTGTACCTTGAGGAGAGAGAACATCCCAACTTTCCTTCCTGGAAACAGACTAACAGACTTAGTAGCAGACTTTCCAACTAGTGAAAAAATATTTCCTCAAAAGGAAGACACAAAGATGAAAGTAACATTGAAACCCTGTACTTTGAAGATCATCGTCTCTTACAGAAAGCCTTAATGCTGAATGTCAGGTATTTGAAAGAAAACTAGTGAAAGCAATTAAAAGGGAAGAGAAGGGAAAAGAAACCATAGACTTAAAGGAGTCTTAGAATAAAGATTTGGTGATAGACATTTTACAAACCAAGGCAAGCGTGGGAGGTCTTCAATTTATATTTTTAAATGTGAGCAGATGGGCTGAGCATTCTTACCGAAAGTGAATGTGTGTGTCTGTGTGATGAAAATGTAGTTCATGGAGGCTGTTCCTTTGCAGGTGGGAATAATATGAGCTTACTCACTTTGCACTGATAGGAGAGCTAAAATCAAATCCCCAAATTGTTTCACATATGGTGACCCAGTTCTTATTTTCTTATTAATTGTCTGGAGAGTTGTTCTTTCTTTACATTTGATAATTTGAGTGGAAAGGGTAGTATTTGCAAAAGAAATCTGAATGTCAAGCATATAAAGACTAAACATCTCATAGCAGAACTGTATCTCCGGTGTGGCTTTAACCGTAGTCGATGTCATGACAGTTAAGGGGGTAAAAAGCGAAGACACACTTCCTGCTTACCGATTTCCTGTGAGAGGCAAAACTACCGTAGTCTGAAGAAATGAGAGCAATTAACAAATGAGTTTTTCATAGACGCATGGGTTTACACGTTGTCATTGTTGTTGCTTTCCCTGGAAAGACAGTGGAGAATTAAGAAGGTAGACTCCAGGGCTGGAAGGCTTGAGTTCAAATTTTGACTCTGCTTTCCTAGCTATGTGACCTTGGGCCAGTCATTTAACCTTCCCGGGGCTTCAGTTCCTTCAGTAGTACAATGAAGGGGATGGGAAGGAGAATAATAATACTTATCAGCAGGGAGCCTGGGAGCGCTAAGGGACGTAATAGACATAACGTGTCTAGAGCGGTGCATAGCACAGCGGAATTGCTATGTACACATAGTGATCGCCCTTATCATTACTCGTTATTATTCTGATCTAATACAGGTAAGTAGGGTCTGAATTTCTCTCTTCAGACACATGTAGTGAAGAGGATCTGTGTTGTCATGGAGAACACGGCCATCTGTCATGAGGTGACTGTACGATACTGCTGTTTTCCAATATCCTCCCTCCCCCGTGACCCTTCTTACCAGAACTTGCCATCTGGCTGCACCCCTCTTTAGGACCAGCTATTTACTCACAATCACTGTTTGTCATGAAAAAAAGGCCTTTTTGTTTGTTTCTTTGTTTTTTAATGGAAACGCTCTTTTAGGGTTGATGTATTGCACAAAGTCATGTGTATTCAACCCATAAACTACAGTTCAACTCAGGCTCCTTCTCCTGTTGGCCGGTCTTACACGTGTCCCTGTGAATAAAAGGTGAATAAACAGTTGTTATTAGAGAGATTAGAATCTAGTGGGATTCAGACATTCACAAACATGATAAACTATTGCATTAACCTCAGTTACTTCCCTCAGACCCCCCTTGTCTCAATTTATCTGATTTGTCTCCATTGAAGCTTCCTGAGTTTTAAATGAGTTCCCCTCTGCCATATGGCAAAATTTCCTCTTCTTTTCTTCTCCATCCCAGCTTTTTCCCAAGTCTGTTCCAGCTTCTTCTCTCTAGCATTGCCAAAATGGACACAGTATTCCAGGTAAATCTGGCAGGATCGGGGTTCTACTTTGTTACCCACACCCTTTGGGTGGATTTTGCTGCTGGAATTGATAGAGCTGTACCCCGAACCACACATTTAGGAAATCATGTACTGTGGTTCTCAGAACTGTTTGTTCATTTGAAAAATAATTCTTTGTCTTATACTAAGGACAGCAATATATGTCCATAGTTCAAAAGTAAGAAAACACAAGATTGAATAAAGAAATAAAACACCAGTTATGCTGTCAACACCAGAAAGAACATCACTACCATTCATGGTTTTTTTTTTTTTTTTCTTTTTAAGATTTTATTTATCTACTTGACAGAGATCACAAGTAGGCAGAGAGGCAGGCAGAGAGAGGAGGAAGCAGGCTCCCCGCCGAGCAGAGAGCCCGATGCAGGGTTCGATCCCAGGACCCCGAAATCACGACCCGAGCCAAAGGCAGAGGCTTAACCCACTGAGCCACCCAGGCGCCCCACTACCATTCATGTTTTGATCTCTCTCTCTCTCCACCCCTGTCACCTAACAGATATGAGACTCAACTGATTTTCTTTTCTGCCTTTTGAACTTAATATTATTCAAATGTGGGCACTTTCCCCATTTAATAAGATACTCCTAAAGGATCCAGTGATAGATTTAATTATGATTTATGATTTACTTAATCACTCTCTTTTTATATGTAGAGGACATAGTATTCACATAATACTTTTCCATGGGTCCCTCCATACCTTTGTAGAACATTGCTCTTTACTTTGAGCCACAGAGTCCTTCCTTATCTCGTGTTCTTTCCTCATCAGTATTTCATTTTAAACATTTGAGTGCTGTAGGAAATGTATAAAATTCAGGATCTGCTATTCTAATACTAGCTCGGGTGGGAGTTGGCAAGTCACCTCTTCTGACTTCTCGTGGTCTCTCTCGTCTCTAAGATGGGGTATCAGTCTACCTTCCTTTGTTACGACACAGTGCTGGGGCAGATGAAATGAGGTAGTGAATGTGAATTTGCTCCACAAATTATAAAACCAAGGAGTCTTCTCTCCCTGTGCTTGACTTTTCTAACTCAAAGGCAACATTGATTTTTTTTTTTTTTTTTTTTTTTTTAAGTGGAGAAAGGCTATGTTAAGATGCTGGAAAAGAACATCATTCAACTACCTGGCCTCCCAAATGGTTTGTTAATGGTTAACCCCAACTCACCCCTTTCCCACAGTGACCTGATTACTTGGCTATTTAAAAATAGGGTTCCTTGGATGGTGAAAGGACAATTCTCAAATGTCTGTTAGGAAGAACAAAACTACTGATGAAAGATCCTTCCAGTTACCTCTCTTATCTATCATAGACTGTAACTTTACAGTTGTAGCAATGAACATCATAATTACAATATATTAGGTACTGACAGAGTGACAGCTAGTTGCTTCATATGTCCCTTTAAATCTTCTTAATCCTGAAAGTTATACACTGGAAATTAAAAAAAAAAAAAAAAACAAAAAAAAAAACGTGAAAAACAGGAAGTCCAGCATTAGGCCAAAATCACCTTAAAAGACATCTAGAGTCAATCTTCAACATATCAGTCTTAATTAGAAACAAACTAAATTTAGGAGGTGATCCCAAAGATAAACCTAATGGCTCAAGTTGAATTAACAGAAGAAAAACGAAGACCAGAGAAGACTCTGGTGAGGACGCCCTCTAGTGGGAGGCGGCGAGAGGGACTTCCCGTTGCTTTTCCATGCCCTGTGTTAACCCCCCTGCGGCTCTGCTGTGATACCTGCCCATGACTGTCTTTCATTCCAAACTTGAGTGAGCTAAGACGGGGCTAGTGCCTTGATCACTTTTCTGAAAGTTAATTTATTAGACTTTATTAAGGTATGATTGACATATTATAAATGGCGCAGTTAAAGTGTATAACTTGATAAGTTTTGACACAAAGCTATCACCACAGTAAAATTGATGAATACAACAACCAAGTCCTTTTCCTCTCTAAACTTCTCCTTCCCCTCTTTGCCTCTTCCCCATCTCTACACAATCACTGTCTGCTTTCTGTCATCATTGCTTAGCTTGCCTTTTCTAGAATTGCTTGTAAGTGAAAGCATGCACTGTGTGTGTTGTTGTGTGTGTGTGTGTGCACGTGCATGTGTGCTTTCATTCAGTGTAATTGTTTAGAGTTTTTAAGCATGTTGGTGTATCAATAGCTCATCCTTTTTCGTTGCTCAGTGGTATCCATTGAATGGATATACCATAGCTTGTTTATCCATTCATCTGTTGATATATAAGTTAATCATTATTGTATAAGAGATTATCCCAAAGCTTGTGGCTTAGAGCAAGCATTCATAATCTCAATTTCTGTGAGCCAGAAATTTGGGAATAGCTTAATTGGGTAGTTTGAACTCAGGGTCTCCCATAAGGTTGCTGTCAAAATGTCGGCAAGGTCTGTCAGCATCTGAAAGCTTGACTGGGGTTGGAAGATTCACTTGCAGATGACATGATCTACTGTCAAGTACAGCGCCTTGCACTTCCATGTATTCACTAACTGTGTCACTGGAGTAGGTTGAGCTGTGATTACAGAATCCTTAAATTTCAGGCTAAGCTAATTGAACATTGCTCTTTTCTTCTGCCCTTCTCCTACATTAAGTTATGGAGAATTACCACAGGTATTTGAAGGGGAATACTATGATAGCCTATGTTATGGGAGTCTGGTTGCAGTGACAGGAGGTGGCACGTTGTTTAGTGGAATAGCCACTCCCCAAATGGGCAGTGCCAGAGAAGTTCAGGATTTTATTTTCTTGGTATTTTTTTTTTTAAGATTTTATTTATTTGATGAAGAGAGACACAGTGAGGAAGGGAACACAAGCAGTGGAAGTGGGAGTGGGAGAGGGAGAAGCAGGCTTCTCACGGAGCAGGGAGCCTGATGTGGGGCCCAGTCCCAGGACCGTGGGATCATGACCTGAGTCAAAGGCAGATGCTTAACTACTGAGCCACCCAGGCACCCTTATTTTCTTGGTCTATGCTTTAAGCAAAATCTCTTTGGAAAGGACAAGATTCTTAGATTTTTATGAGACATCCAATCACACTCTTTTTAGTTCTTGACTCTTAAAGACATGCTAAGAATGCAGGCTACATGCATATATGGGATTTACAGATCTGGTAATGCAGGCTACATGCATATGTGGGATTTACAGATCTGGTAATGATTGCTGGCGGAGCAGGCAGATCATATTCTCTCTGAGCCTTGGTTTCCCTATGTCCAAAATAAACAGCATTATCTCGTTAACTTCTGCACTCCCCCTGAGTTTTAGAGTTATGTATTAGAAGAAGTAGGTAGAATTACGTATTACAGAGGGATCACCTCATATATCTAACCCCCATATGTGACCCCTTCCCGAAACACGATGGAGCCACTAGCTTTATGGTTCAATGGTAATGTTATAATCTGTATATATGAGTATATGTGTATAATGTATATGTTGTATATGTATGTAATGTTATAATCTCTAAATATGTACCTATGTGTGTGTATATATATATATATATATATATATATATATATTGGTTATAGTCTATAATCTGGATAGACAGACTTTTTCCTCACTCTTATGATCCTCCATTAGGGTGTGGCTAGGCAAGGACCCTGTTTCAGGTGCACCTGAGGCTGGAGAGTCCGGAAGAAGGAGAAGTTTGTTAAATCTGTCGTTGCACTTTGCTCCTAACTCAAACAAAGACTAAGTGACATTTACTGAATAAATATTGCTGACATACCAGTGATGTTTATCTTTTTAAAGTCAGATCCTTTAAAATGTCTTTTTGTATTTTGTATATTTTGCTGACTTTTATTTTATCCAGTAGGTTTAATAAAAATAATAGATATTGTAGGGGCACCTGGTTGTCTCAATGGCTTAAGTGTCTGCCTTTGGTTCAGATCATGATCCTGGGGTCCAGGGTTTGAGCCCTGCATTGGGCTCCCTGGTGTGTGGGCAGCCTGCTTCTCCCTCTGTCTTTGCTGCTTCCCCTGCTTGTGCTTTCTTATGCTCTCTCTGCCACTCTCTATCAAATAAGCAAATAAAATCTTTAAAAATAAATAATAATAGGGCATCTGGGTGGCTCAGTCATTAAGCATCTGCCTTCAGCTCAGGTCATGATCCCAGGGTCCTGGGATGGAGCCCCGTTCGGCGGGAAGCCTGCTTCTCCCTCTCCCACTCACACTGCTTGTGTTCCCTCTCTTGCCATGTCTTTCTCTGTCAAATAAATAAATAAATAAAATATTTTAAAAAATAGTAATAGGTGTTGTATTAATCAGAGTTCTCCAGAGAAACAGAACCAATAGAATATATATACTATGTAACATGTAACATAAATTATTTCATGTATGATGTACTTACCACAAATATTTATAAATACTGAGCTTTATTTATCTATAAAGAGACTTAGTAGAAGGAATTGTCTCATGCAATTACAAAGATTGGACAAGTCCAAAATCCACAGAGCCAATGTCCTGTTTCAAGTACAAAAGCTAGACGCTGCTGTAGCATAAGAAAGAACTGATGTTTCAGTTTGAGGGCCATCTGAAAGAATTATCTCTTACTTAGGGGAAGGTGAACATTTTGTTTTAGTTATGTCTTCAACTGATTAGATGAGGCCCACCCACATAGGGCTTCACTGTCTACTGATTTAAATGTCAACCTCATCTGGAAATAACCTTACAGAAATACCCAGAATAATTTGACCAAATAACTGGGTACCCTGTGGCCCAGCTGACTCATAAAATTAACTATAACAAGTATACTGGCTATGAGTTTTTCCTTTTAAACTACAAAAGGCACCACTGCCCCCATTTCTAAAATTCTGTTTAAGGCCAACCCAAACGTATGTTCCATAAGCATTGAGAATGAGAACCCCTATCTAAAGAGGACTTACCTTCCAAAATTACCTTCCTGCATCTGACCAATGAATGTAGAATGGAACTCTTTATTACACCGTTATTACTCCAGACCTTGGGTGGTCCAAGTACCAGAAGCACCTTTTTAAAATGCAATTTCTTTGTTCCTAGAGCTATATATTATCATCCTTCCTTCTCTCTCTCTCTGCCTCCATCTAATATTTGTTAAGTATCTATTATACGTAAAGTAATAAAACTATAAGGATGACCATGAAAGGGTCTGTATTTTTTCTCTGTAAGCTTTCAAATGTTCTCTAAAGTGGCCTTGTGGTGTCATTGGGTCCCTTTGTGTTTTAAATTTTACATTAAAAAAATGGAATTGTTGGTGTGAATTATTGGGATGGCCACAGAATGTTTTTATAGCTTTCATTAAGGTAGTCATATAGAGAATTTCTAAAATAATTTGAGAGGCCATTTTGTAGCATCATGTAACCCTGTATTTTGACCCAGTGAGTTGTGTTTTGGGGTGTATAATGTCAGCAAAGAATCCTCAAGTTTAAATAAGGAGGCTAAATGCCATTCATGCCAACTTTGCTTTCCTTTGGGTTCTGTTAGTCATTATGAAAGTTAGTGCTCTTATGTGGCACATTTTGCTCTATTATGTCCTTCCAGTGAGTTTTAACGGTCATTCATTGTTCTCTTCTACATCCCCTGCAAACTCACCAGCCTCACTGAACAGCGAAAGACAGAACTTGCATCTGTGTTTGATCACGGTGGATGTCCCCCCTGTTGCAAGACTTTCTGGAATGGGCCTCCGGAAGATCAATTGGGCGCTCAGGGAAGAAAATCTAATTAGATGTTGAGAACCAAGAATCATTTAGAGAAGGCTGTCGGTTTTATGATCTGGAGGGATGGAAGCAGGAAAAGAGCTCATAATCTGCAATTAAAAAAAAAAATCACGTTCGAGAAGAAAGGAGACCCAACGATGAAGGGAAATAGTAGTGTTTATTAACGCTTTCATCCGGGATCTGGATCACTACTGGGCCACGGAGGGAGGTGTGCGGGTGGGTCCCTGATGAATCCTTTCCTAGCTTACCCTCACTGTTCTTGTAAATTGTCCATCACACACCAGGCACTGTGGGTAACTCAGAGATGTCGGAGGACGACTGCTGAGACTAGTATGTTACAACACAGTATAAAGAAGCAAGGGTTCGGTGTAGGTAGGGAAGGTGAGTGGAGTCTGGAAGCTCTGGGTGAAGACCTCTTTGTGGGGAGGGGCGTGGGTCTAGGCAGAGGGGGCAGATTGAACACCCAGCTTGCTCCTGGGTCTGCTGTGGAGGAAAGCGGTGGATCTGACGCTGGGTGTGGGCCCAGAAGCTAAGTGCGTGTGGCTGGGTGTGGAGATCCCGGTGCAGGCACGTGCACAAGCTAAACGACGGCCCAGGGGGCGCAACCTCCAACAGGGAGCAGATTCAGAGGCAGAATCTGCTTGTGACAGATTTCTTGTAATAAGGCCCCAAGAACCCTATTATGCTGTCTCTTCTTTACTGAAGAGGATACGGGAAGCTCTGGCCGTCTTGCCTGGGGACCCCTGTACTGTCCCGCCGGGTCTCCCGCCTGCCTGTTGCTGAAGTCCCCGCTGCCCGCTGTTGGCCGCTCTCTCCTCTCTGGCAGCCGTCCCGGAGCTGCATGAGTCAGTTTTGCGCTGAACCTCGGCATAATGGAGGAAGGTGCTATTTTGGGATAACAGGCATATGATCAGCTCTTTTTTGGGCAGATTTCACAGGCCGCGATGTTTGCAGAATGAGTGACTTTCCAGAATGCCTCCCTTTCTGCTTGAGCACAGAAAACACTTTCACGAAGTCATTGTTGCCTTTCCAGCAGAAAAAGGTTTCACATTTGACATTGACAGTCCATTAATTGTGTTAACAACAGTAATAGCTTCAGAGCAGTTTAATGGAAGATGTTTATGTGTGGTTAATCAGCTACATTCTATTTTTTTCAATGGTAGAAATGCAAGTGGAGACTAATTTGGAAGGTGTGGAGAGGCTCTCAAGCATCAGAAGGTTAATGGAATCATGGCACCCTAAGTGAATAGAACTCCCCTTCATTTCCCCCTCCCCTATCCCTTGTTACGTCATTTGCTTTCCTAGCCCTCTTCGGAGGCAAGCCGAAGTGTGAGCCTCCAGCTGAGAAGAGTTATTAAGAAGGGGTGTGCTAGGATTAGAACCAGTTTGACTTTCTTTTTCTTACACATATTATCGCTATTACTTACAGTAAACATATATTCTTTTGGCAATAAGCCAAAACCAATAAACTATTTTATAGAAAGATAAAAACGTGAGGTGCCTGTGTCTCGATTTCTAGGATTGTTAAGTTTGGGGACCTGTTTCCTCCTAGATGAGACAATATGGTCCCATGGATACAGTGGATCTTAATCTTCTTTCCAGGGAGTGTACATTCTGGCACGTTTTCTTTCATGAGTTTAGCCAACCATACTTGGGAAAATCTTCTAGATTCAGTCTTGAATCGGGTGGAGCGATCAAAGGTGACCATAATGAAGTCCCTACCTTCAGAGACATTTTATTTATGTATTTATTCATGCATTTATAAAGATTTTATTTATTTATTTATTTGTCAGAGAGAGACAGAGAGCAAGAGTGAGCACAAGCAGGGAGAACAGCAGGCGAGGCAGAAGCAGGCTCCCTGCTGAGCAAAGAGCCCAAAGCAGGATTTGCACCTGGGATCACGATCTGAGCTGAAGGCAGACGCGTCACTGACAGCCCCACCAGGCTCCCCATTCAGAGATGTTTTAAAGCCCTGTATTCCACAGACGCTTCTCCATCCTTCTCTCTTCTCTCTCTCCCCTGGCAGTTTTATCGATCATGTGATTTGGACTGCCACTTTTGCACCCTCCCCCACAAACATATTTTCTCTGTAACTAAAACCTTTTTTGATAAATTTAAGATACTTATGTCATACCTGCTGGAGCTGTCTGCTTGAATTTCCACCGGCGCCCAAATTCAGCATCTTCAACTTTGAACCATCCGTGTACCTCTCCCCACTGACAATCGAAGTACATACAGCCAATCTGATGCTTGTCTTACATCCCTGTCTTGGTAAATGGCACCTCTGTCCTCTTGTGGCCTAAGCCAGGACCCTCATATTCTGTCCCTCCTTCCTTTTTTTTTTTTTTTTTTGTTTGTTTTTTTCATGCTTTATATCCCTTATTTCTTAACACCTATGTAATCTGATTCCTGATTGCCCTTAGATCCCTTCACAGTCAGAGCTGGACACTGCTCAATTCATGGCCCTCTCCTTCCCCTTCTAAAAACAGCTGTAGAAATTCTGTTGGCCTCACACCCTCGGTCTTGTCCCTCCCCAGTCACTGTTTCCACACACATCTTTCTAAAATACAAATATGATTCATAGTCTCCCTTTTATAATCTTCCAATAAGTCCTTGTTACATTACCCGTGGGAAAAAGTCCAAACTCATTTGCATGGCATATGCATCTCTCAATAACAAGAAATGTGAGGTCTGGAGTCAGACGGATCTGGGTTCAAATCTTAGCTCTGCCACCTACCAGCTGTGTGATGTTGAGTATCTTCTTTGTGTCCTGTAAGCCCTACTTCTGTTCCTCCACACCTGCTTTTCTTCTATTTCTGGGCATTCCTGCCCTCCCTCCCTTAAAGTTAGGTGTGCCTGAGCGACCTGCTATGCTAACATAAGCAGAAGTAGCCTGTGTCACTTCTCTGTGGTTGTATTCTGTGACTGGCACTTGTCTCTCCTGTCCACTTCTTCCTCCTATGAATGTGAAAACACGTGCTGATAGGAAGACACTATAAGGATTAAGTACTGAAAGCCAAGCCGACACAGGTGGAGCAGCTGCCCTGGGGAATGACCCAGATCCCGGCAGACTGGGTGTGGATGAGAAACAGCCATTCCCTGGGATGAAGCAGCTGAGATCCGAGAGTCGTGACCTCAGTGCCATTTAGCCGAAACTGATAACTTACCTACGGTTATGAACACTGGATGGTGTGTGATGGCATCTGTTGCAGTGCTGGCCACAAAGCAAGTGTTCAGGTGATGGGAGCAGTCTAGTCACCATGGCTATCTTTCCAGCTTTCCAGACAAGACCCCTCTTCACTACTACTACTACTACTACTACTACTACTACTTCTCTTCTTCTTCTTCTTCTTTTTCTTCTTCTTTTTTTTCATTCAAGACTTTATCCCAAAGGCACATCTGGGCATCTTTAGACACTCTGATTACCCTCCAGGCACTGTTTGCCATGATCTTGCTCCTCGGATAAAACTGATTCAGTCCTCAAAAGCCAACTGACCTGGAGGTTGTCCTGGAACCTGCTTCCCCCATAGCCTGGACGCGGCCACTTGGCTTTCCCTGCAGAGGACCTCTGCTTAGCACTTCCACACCACACTGATCTCATTCTGTCTGTCCTACTGGCTTGTGGGCTTTCCGAGAAAAGACTGTCTTGTTCATTTCTCCAGTCCTCCGACCCTAGAGCAATGTCTGCCACAAAGTTGATATTTAATGAAATGCAAAGATAAACTAATGCACATTTAACTAGTGAGGAAATAAGATAGACAATTCTGCTATAATATGACAAATGACTGGAATAAGGTAAAAATGCTCTCGTTTTCTGAAAGCCCCTCAGTTCTCCATTACTTTTCACGCTTTTGACTTGGTGACCATTGGCTGGTCTAACTTTCCTACTTTTTGGATGAAGAGACCAAACCCATGGAGAAGACACAGAGGGCCCAGCATAATAGTGGCAGACTTTGGGGACAGAAATAAGATATTATTGTTCTGTAACTACTAAATATGAAAGGGTCGGGGAGTCCATAATATGTATATTTGCGAGTTCACTCACAAGTGAATGGAAGTAATGTCATGAGATTATCATAGTGAGTTAAATGGTGGCCCCCCCGAATGTTTGTCTAAATCTTAACCTCCAGTACCAGCAAATGTGACTTTATTTGAAAGAAGAATCTTTGCTGTTTTAATTCTTGAGATACCATCTTAATGATGTTATCTGGGTGGGTCTTTAATCCAATGACAAGTGTCTTTATAAAAGACACAGAGAGGAAAATACCACAGAAAGATGGAGGCAGAGATTGGATGCCTAGAACCATCAGACGCTGAAGATGCAAGGGAGATACTGCCCTAGAGCCCTGGAGGCAGCGCAGCCCTGGGGACACCTTGATTTGGGGCTCTTCACCTCTGCACTTGAACTGTTGTTTCAAGGTTGTTACAGCAGCCCTAGGAAACTAATACAAATATAATTTGCAAAATAAGTATGTTTCTCTCTGTGTCCCCCACCCCCTGGCATATTTCTTTCCAGTTATGCTTTCTGTGATAGTCTTTGAGAAAATTTTTAGTTTTATTTTTTAAAAAATGAAAGTCCTTTCTTTTTCCTTCTTGTTTCCCCTTTTGCCTCCAGTTATGGTGAGGACTTATTTGCTGCCCTTTATTGCTTAAAATAGCCTCAGCTATAGAAAAAATTTCTTAGAATTTTACTTTCCCCATCAAAATTGAAGGTACAGTATCTCCCTTTATGTGCTTTACCCCCCTAAAGCACAAATTCATGGAAACAATGGCAACATTTTGAGCTTCCTCTCACTTTTGAACCTCGGAGAGACTTCTGATCCCTGGAGTAAAACTCCTTTCCCTTCATGAAAGTCATGATCCTTGTCATGATCCTTCATCAAGTGGCTGTAAAGGTCAGATGGGAGAAAGAATTTGTGGTAGTTCTGTAAAATGTGAGGTGGTTGGTGGAGCGGATGTCATTAATGTTATAGCTGTTGATTAATATGTACAAAATATAAAATATATGTAATCTGAAAGTACTTAATACAAGGCATCCTGACTGTTCAGCCTGCTTTTACACTATACTTTGCTGCCATCTTGTGGTCTTTCTGGTAATTGTCAGTATCCATCATCTCCGCTGTGATTTTTCTGATCATAGTTTCAGATTTTTTTTTTTTTTAAACAGTAATTTTACCTTCCTTCTTACAGGGAAGATGGAAAATACAATTTTGAAATATTTAGTGTCTTTTATGTTCTTATGTGACAGATGCTAGGAGCCTAGGCTTGGAAATATCTTTTGAAAAATTATGGCAGATAAATGTAGAGATGAAAAGACTCAGGCTGGTCAGAGAGACAGTGGGCAGCGTTGTGGACTCTAGAGAGATGGAAGTACTTATCCTGCCCAGGGAGAGCCCACCGAATACTGTTGTTGGAATGCCAACACTTCCTGCACATGAAGTATGAGTTCCTGTATTTCCTGACTTCCCCTCAGACAGGTAGTTATATCATGTATTGCTAGCTCCCTTTTCCTGGTGTCTTTTCCATTTCTGTGGTAATTTCCAGCTTCATGGCTCTTGTGTATTTCTGGTCCTTGTTAATTCTTGTCTGGGCCATTTCAACACTCAGGCTTCCTATCTCCATCATCTCCTTTCACACAGCTCTAGATCAACTAACGTTCCTGCCACCCTATAGAAACAGTATAGAATGGTGAATATGAGTAGGATCTGGAGCCAGACTGCTAGTGTTGGAAGTCCCAGCTCCATCAGCTTGATTCTAATTGAAATACTCTGGGGCAGGTTACCTAAGCACACGGCATTTCAGTTTCCTCGTCTGGGCAGTGACAGTTCTCTTGGAGCTTCCATCATTTGTTTAGGAGAAACGTTATAAGAGCTAATCCACATCAAAGTATTTAGTTAACGTCTGATTAATATTTGCTATTTATTAGCCCTTTCTACTGGAGTGGGGATTCCTTGAATATAAGACTGTCTTTGATTTGTGTTTGGGGCTTTGAATGCACATACCACTTTCACGTTGTAGTCATTTGAGAATATTTTTGGTTGTATAGGCAAAGAAGCACTAAGCTCTTTTTTTTTTTTAAGATTTTATTTATTTATTTGACAGAAGGAGAGAGATCACAAGTAGGCAGAGAGGCAGGCAGAGAGAGAAGAAGGGAAGCAGGCTCCCTACTGAGCAGAGAGCCTGATGCGGGGCTTGATCCCAGGACTCTGAGATCATGACCTGAGCCGAAGGCAGATGCTTTAACCCACTGAGCCACCCAGGTGCCCAGAAGACTAAGCTTTTGATGGTACATTCAGTTTACTTCTGGGAACTCACATTGCATTAACAAAAAACGCCTAAAGCCGTATTGCCATTTTCAAAAAATGTACAGAAAATTTTAAAACTTGCTGTATTTACAGTTAATAAACAGTGATTCACATTTAATGAGTATCTACTATGTGATAAACTATGTTTAAAATTCTTTATACAGAAAACCTTACTTAACACAAAACCTTTGAGATCAGTACTGCTGTCAGCATTCCCATTTTCAATAAATGAAATAAAGGTGTGGGGAAGCCCCACAGCATGGACAAAGGGGAAACTAGGTTAGAACCAATGAATTCTGTCTCAAGAGTTCACATTCTTAAGTGACCTCTGTGTCATAAATACATCCTCCTTTAATCCCTGGTTTCAATTTTGGGGGGTTTCTTCTGAACATCAAAACACAGAATATATATTTTTAAAAGTTCTGAAGCACCCAGGTGGCTCAGACGGTTAAGCATCTGCCTTCAGCTCAGATCATGATGCCAGGGTCCTGGGATCGAGCCCGTGTGGGGCTCTCTGCTCAGCAGGGAGTCTGCTTCTCCCTCTCCCTCTGTCCGTCCCCACTGCTCATGCTTACTCTCACTTACTCTCTCACTCTCAAATAAATAAATAAAATCTTTAAAGAAAAATCTCAAACCCAGTGGCATGCAGAGCACCATCCCAGCTGCCCAGACTGTGTTCATGCTGCCCAGACTGTGTTCATGCTGCCCAGACTGTGGCTTGCAACGGGCTGTTCTGTGGACAGTGCTCTCTGGGATAATGAACTATGGTCAGCGACTTATGTTGTACTTAGATTGTTCTAAGTGTGGAGATGGCCTGGAGGCCACAAGGGCCAAGGAATTCTAAATGTGTTGCAGTAGGTAAAACAATGATTCCCTTCCAATTGCATCTTGTCTCATGTACCACAAACCACCTGTTGCTCCAACTACTGTTAGAAAGATTTCCTCAGACTTTTGGGATGAAGCACAAAGCAGACTTGTGCTGGGGGAAAAAAAAATACATTCTCTGAGGAAAGAGGAGCAGCCTCAGTTTCATGGTGTTCCAAAAAGACTGAACAATGGCTAGTTTTCAGACTTGGTCCCATGCTCCTGATATTTTTACCCGCAGGTACCGATTTTTATGGTATACCCAATTATCCATCCTATAAATAATTATTAAGCACCTTCTAAATTCAGGGAGCATTCAGCTGTCATAGAGATTGTGTCTTCCCCAAGCATTCCTTAAGGGAAATCCTACCCATCTGATACACCGTACTCTCATTTATTTATGCATTTGGAGTTTATTCAAAGCTACATATGATCAATGACTATACAGAAGAGGTCCAGGTGTCACTGGGACTATTAAATATGTTAAATATAGCTTATTTTATTTTATTTCTTTAGAGAGAGAGAGAGAGCATGCCCAAGTTGGGGAGAGGGGCAGAGGGAAAGGGAGAGAAAATCCTAAGCAGGCTCCACTTCCAGCCTGGAGCCTGATACAGGGCTTGATCCCAAGACTCTGAGCCAAAATCAAGATTTGGACACTTAACTGATTAGACCAACAGACACCCCTTTATCTACCCATTCTTGCTACCCATTGGTCACAACCTCATTCCTTCACTTTACCCAGGTATCACAGACATGAGCCTAAGGATGCAGCCAAATTTTGTTGAGGATTTGGGAGAATGGGAGAGGTTTATATTCACAAATTCCTTTCACCAACTTCCCACAGGGCATTTCTCTTTTGTCTTCAGGATTTAGTTAAACACTGCATGTAAACTCTGCTGTAATCTGAATATTGGTCTTCCTCCCCTCTCCGCACCCCCCATTCATGTTGAAAACCTGGTGTCCAAGATGATGCCAATAGGATATGGGGCCTGTAGCTGTAGGAGGCAATCGTGTCCTAAGAGCGGAGCCTCATGAATGGGATTCATGCTCTCCTGAGAGACCCCAGAGAGCTCCCTCACCTTTTCCGCCATGTGAGGACACAGTGGGAAGATACCAGCTGTGAACCAGGAAGTGGGTCTTCTCCAGAACTTAGCCCTGGTACACCTGATCTTGGGCTTCCTAATCTCCTGAAAACTCTGGGAAATAATTTCCTGTTTTTATAAGCTACCCAGTCTGTGGTATTTTGTTTATAGCAGTCTGGACTAAGACAGACTTTGTTCTTTCTTTTCATGTCTCTTCACTCCTTTAGGACCCTCCCCTCAGTTGCCTTTGGAGGTATAATCCTAATAAAACAAAAGTTGTCCTCTTAGGAAAACTTAAGAAAACTTAAACTAACTTTCTTCCCTGCCATATACAGAAAATTTTAACTTTGAAAAATGTAGGTACAGTAAGTGGTAATCATCTATTAGTAAGAATAACCAAACGTACCTTGTTATTCATGGTTCTTAGGCTCGAGATGAATTAATTCACTTAACCCTTGTAACAACTCTATGATACACATACTCTATGATACACATCCTTATTTTCTCAGATAAGAAAACTGAGGTGTAGAAAGGTTGGAATTCTAAACCAAGTGGGCTGGCTCCAAAGTCTACGCATTAATTGTTAAGGTATTCTACCTATCGCTAAATTTACCTATTGATTATAGCAGAGTTAAATACTGAACAGTTATGTAGTTCCTCTGTTTTAAGACACGAATGACATATACGTGCTAATAAAGCATCATCACCCAGGTCCTCTATTTGGGTGTTACTATATTCACACATTTAAACTTGCCAAGCGCTATTTAAGATGCCATCCTTGAACATCATCATTCTTCCTCTTTGGGTTTATCTTGATTTTTTCCTCTTAAGAAAGTAATAAAAATTGAAAACAATCCAGCATTTTAGTCCCTAATATCAAACCATTGGCCGTAACTAGATGCAAGCTGGTGGGAAGCTGAGATTGCATGGACAAAGTCATAATTGTATGATCAAGTGTGACTGTGTGTGGGTTGTGAGCTTGGGCGCAGTGTATAAAGAGTATAGTGAAGCTTCAAATTCTAGAATCGTATAATCTTGAGATGGGAGTGACCTTAAAGTTTGGATTGCTTCATTCTTCATCAGATGCTTGAATATTGTCTGTGTCGTCATTTTCAGTTTATGCTACTTCTTGACATATTCCATGAATCTGGGATGCATCTAACTTTGTTATTTTGAACTGAAATCTCTTTACTCTCAACATCAACCATGGGTCCCAGTTCTAAAGCTCCTGGGATCACATCAGCAAATCCAACCCAGGTACACACAGCATGCAAAGGCCACTGATGGGTCCAGCATGGATCTTCAGCTCCCAAGCCTCTGGGAGTGTTTCTGTGACAAGACTTTGAGTGTCCTCATCACCCCGGTCCTTTAGCGTGAATTTCCTCCTGTGGGGAACACTGTATCCATGAGTATGTCAGCTAAACAGCATGGGTTTCAGGGTGTGAGCTCTGTGTGAGAGCTTGATGGAGACTGCTTAGAACAAGTGAACCAAAGAGACAGTTATTTGAAGAAAAGGTTAGTGGCCAGAACATAGTAGACCTCTTACAGATAGTGTCAATATCACTCAAAATATCTTATTTCCCAAATTTGTATACTATTTGACATAATGAATGGTACACCCATTTGCTGATGGCAATATGTTTTATTGCAAGTCACATATAATTGAAAGCCAATTATTTATTCCATGGTGACAAGATGGCCTCTGTAAATTTTGTTTTTCTATTAGTAAGAGCCACATCCGGTACAATTCTAGTTTATCATTTTGGCAGACATTTGTGAAGTAAAAAAGCATACATTCTTTGTTTATTATTGTTTAATTAAGGTAAAATTTGAAATGAGCGAAACACGGATGTGTTAAATAAATCCAGTAATGTAATAAAGAATAATTTTTTTTTTAGGAAGGGGGAGGGGCAAAGGGAAAGGTGAAGGAAGAATTCCAAACAGGCTCTGTGCTCACTGTGGAACCCGACATGGGCCTTGATCTCATGACCTAAGATCACAACCTACATCGAAATCAAAGGTCAGTTGTCTAACTGACTGAGCCACCCAACCGCCCCATAATGAATAATAATCTTACATAATTCACTGACATTTGACAAATGGAAGCTATGGAGCCAGCATATCAATCAAGACATAAAACATTCCCATCACTCAAGAAAACTTTTTCATGCCCTCCTTCCAGTCAGTTACCCCGACTCCTCCATATACAACCAATCTTCCAATTTTTTAAATTATAGATTAGTTTGGCTTAATCTTAAATTTTATGTAAATGGAATCATGTGGATAAATGATTTTGTATCTGACTTCTTTCATTTAACATAGTATTTTTTTTAAAAGACTTTATTTTTAAGCAATCTCTACACCCAACATGGGGATCGAACTCACAACCCTGAGGTCAACAGTCACATGCTCTCTACCTATTGAAACAGCCAGGAGCCTGCCCCTACATGGTATTTCTGAGATTCACCCATGTTACTGAGTATCAGTAATTTATTCTTTTTTTAATTTTTGAGTACTCTAATATTGTTTGCCTATCTCTGAATTTATTGATCCATTTTTATTTTGTTAGACATTTCAATTATTTCCAGTTTTTGATTATTTGGAGTAAAGCTGATGGAAATGCTCACATACAAATACTTCTGTGCTGTGTTTTCACTTGTGTAAAAACTTAGGAGTGGTAGTGTCCGATCATAGTGTAAGTGCATGCTTAACTTCATAGTGAACTGCCGAATGCTTTCTAAATAACTGGATGCTATTGTGAATGATTTTTAGAAGTATTACTTTCCAACCATTTGCAACATACTACTACACTCCCCATGTATGAGAGTTCCAGTTGGTCCAAATCCTCACCAAACACCAATATATAATGTTTTCAACCTTTTAAAAATGGGAGTAGCATCTCATCATTATTTTAATTTGCATTTCTCTGCTGACCCTAAAAAACCTTTTCATGTGCTTATTGGCCATATGTATAATTTTGTTTTTGAAGTGACTATTCAAATCTTTTGCATATTTTAAAATTTGGATTGTTTTGCTATCTGTAGATTTGTCTATTCTGGGCATGTCATTTTAAGGGAATCATAAATATCTTTTTTTTAATGAAGTCTCTTTTTTTAAAAAATTTAAGTTAATTTAATTTTTTTTTTTTTTTTTTGGTGTTCCCAAATTCATTGTTCTTGCACCACACCTAGTGTTCCATGCAATACGTGCCCTTCATAATACCCGCCACCAGGCTCGCCCAACTCCCACCCCTTTCCCTCTAAAACCCTGTTTGTTTCTCAGAGTCCACAGTCTCTCATGGTTTGTCTCCCCCTCTGATTTCCCCCAACTCACTTCTCTCCATCTCCCAATGTCCTCTGTGTTATTCCTTATGCTCCACAAGGAAGTGAAACCATATAATAATTGACTCTCTCTGGTTGACTTATTTCACTCAGCATAATCTTTTCCAGTCCCATCCATATTGATACAAAAGTTGGGTATTCATCCTTTCTGATGCAGGCATAATATTTCATTGTATATATGGACCATATCTTCTTTATCCATTCATCTGTTGAAGGGCATCTTGGTTCTTTCCACAGTTTGGTGACTGTGGCCATTGATGCTATGAACATTGGGGTACAGATGGCCCTTCTTTTCACTACATCTGTATCTTTGGGGTAAATAGCCAGTAATGCAATTGCAGGGTCATAGGGTAGCTCTATTTTTAATTTTTTTTTTTATTTGACAGATAGAGATCACAAGTAGGCAGAGAGGCAGGCAGAGAGAGAGGAGGAAGCAGGCTCCCTGCTGAGCAGAGAGCCCGATGTGGGGCTCGATCCCAGGACCCTGGGATCATGACCTGAGCTAAAGGCAGAGGCTTTAACCCACTGAGCCACCCAGGTGCCCCTCAATTATGTTTTAAATTGATTGAAGTTGTGCCCAAATCTTCTAATTTCTTACTGATTTTTTAAATAATTAAATTTGTTTAGAGGAGTTTTAGATTCGCAGCAAAATTGAGAGGCAGGTATACAGATAGTACATGCATCCCTGCACATGCCCATGGACATGCTCAGGCTTCCCCACTGTCAACATCCCCCACCTCAGCAGTACATTGGTTATAACTGACGAAGCTGCATTGACACTTCAGTATCACCCAAGGTCCATAGTTTATTTTAGTGTTCACTTTTGGTGTCGTACATTCTGTGGGTTTGGACAGTGTGTAATGTATCTATCATTATAGTATCAAACAGAGAACTTTCACTGCCTAAAAAAATCCTCTGTGCTCTGCCTACTTATCTTTCCTTCCCCTTAAGCCCTGGCAACCACTCATCTTTTTACTCTCTCCATAGTTCTTTTTTAGAATGTCATGTCATCGAAATTATAAAGTATGTGTAGCCTTTTCAGATTGGCTTCTTGCACTTCTTAAAACTTAAGTTTTAGTCTCCATGCCTTTTCATGACTTGGCAGCTCATTTCTTTTTACCAGGGAATAATATTCTATTGTCTGGAGGTACCACAGCTTATTTACCCATTCACCTACTGAAGGACATCTGGATTGCTTCCAAGTTTTGGCGATTATGAATGAAGCTACTATAGGGACACCTGGGTAGCTGAGTTGGTGAAGCGCACCACTCTTGAATCAGCTCAGAGCATGATCTCAGGGTGGTGGGATAGAGCCCCCAGTCAGGCTCCAAGATCAGCAGGGAGTCCGCTTCTCTACTTCTCCCTCTCTCCCTGCCCCTCCCTCTGCTCATGTACTTTCTCTCTCTCTAAAATAAATAAATCTTTAAAAAAAAAAAAAAAGCTACTGTAGGGGCACCTGGGTGGCTTATCAGTTAAATATCTGACTTCAGCTCAGATCATGATCTTAGGGTTCTGGGATTCAGCCCTAAGTCGGGCTCCCCACTGAGCGGGAGAGTGTGCTTTTCCCTCTCCCTCTGCACGGCCCCCCCTTCCCTCCTTATGCTATCTCTCTCTCTCTCTCAAATAAATAAGTAAAATTTTAGAAAAAAAAACTACTATAAATCTCATTCATTGCTGGTGGGAATGTAAAATAGCACAGCCAATTTGGAAGACAGTGTGTCAGTTTTTATGGAACTGAACATACTACACAATCATGCTCTTTGATATTTATCCAAATGAATTGTAAATTTATGTCTACACAGAAATCTGCACATGGATGTTTACCAGTTCTTGTAGTGCATGTTCTGTTGGTGGCAAATTCTCTTAGCTTGCGTTTATCAAAGAAATTCTTCATTTCATCCTCATTTTTAAAATATTATTGTCTATGATATAAAATTCTGGAATCTAATTATTTGTTTATCTATTTTAAAGATTTTATTGGTTTATTTTAGTGAGAGAGAGAGTGTGTGTTGTGTGCTCACACAGAGCAGAGAGAGAATGAGGGGAAGGAACAGGGCGGAGGAATCTGAAGCAGACTCCACACTGAACACAGAGATCTGCACAGGGCTTGATCCCTCCACTGTGAGGCCACAACCTGAGCAGAAATAAGACTTGGATGGGCAACCAGCTGAGCCACACAGGCACCCTTGGAATGATATATAAATTGAAGTGTGTGTGTATATATATATAATATATAATATATTATAGTATATATATTATAAATATATATATTTAATAGCACTTTAAAGCTATTGTTCTGTGATTCTCTGGGATTTGTTTATTTATTTATTTATTTTTGGTGAGAAATCAGTCATCTTTCTTATTGTTTTCCTGCTTCTTTCATATATATATATATATATTTTGATGGCTTCTTTTATATTTTCTTTTTACCATTGCCTTCCACAGTTTGATGAAAGTATATCTAGTTGAAGTGAAGTAATTTTTTTTCTATTTGTATGGCTTAGGGTTGGCTATGTAGGTAACCATATATAGGATGATTTTTTTAAAAAATTTTACTTATTTATTTGACAGACAGAGATTACAAGTAGCCAGAGAGGCAGGCAGAGAGAGAGAGGAAGGGAAGCAGGCTCCTTGCTGAGCAGAGAGCCCAATGTGGGGCTTGATCCCAGGACCCTGGGTCATGACCTGAGCTGAAGGCAGAGGCTTTGATCCATGGAGCCACCCAGGTCCCCCTATAGGATGATTTTTTAAAAGAAATTTGGAATTTTTCAGTTTTTTTCTCTCTCTCTGTCACACATACATACACACACACCACTTTGCTTTCAGGGATTTAAATTACACTAAATTAGATTAGCTGAAGTACTTGGCACTCCTTTTGTTCTTCATTTGTGCCTCCCCCCTTTGAAATAGTTGATTTCTATTCATTTGTCTTCAAGGATATTGACCCTTTCTTTTGCAGTGTCTAATCTCCTGAACAGCCTATGCAGTGAATTTATCCAGGTATGGTAGTTTTCCATTCTAGAGCTCTCATTTAGGTCTTTCTTAGCGATTTCACTTCTCTGCTGAGATTTCCCACTTCAGTGTTGTGTGTGCATTATGCTTATATTTTACTTTAAATTCACAATCATATGTATTAATAGCTGTTTTAAATTTCTTATCTCCTAATTTCAACATCTGTGTCATCTTGGCATCTATTTATATTCATTTCTTTTACCTTTGACTGCATCTTTCCTACTTCTTTGCATGTCTAGTAACACTTGATTGTGTGCTGGGTATTTTGGATGATATATTGTAGGAAACCTAGAATGTGTAATTTTTCTTTAAATAGTGTTTAGTTTTGTTCTGGCAAATGGTTAAACTACTGGTGGTTTCTCTAGATTTTGTTAAAACTGACCTTATGTTTTATTTCCATTTTATCTTTAGTCTTGGCATGACTCTTACTATAGGATGTGATCTTTACTCCTGGGCATGATCTTTTTAGCATCTCAATCCAATGTCTGAATTGCTCAGCAAGGCTTTTTTCCTCTCGGTAGGTTAGAATTCAAAAATCTCTGAGCGTTGGCTAATGTCTTGTACCTCCATTGAGATGAACATAGGATTTAGCATTGCTGTGGCTGCTCTCTAAAGGGTCTCACAGAGTCTGTATAAGTAGTGCATACTTTGGCCAAGGACCTAAGGGCAACCTCTGTAGAGATTTCTCCCTGCCCCTACTCTGTGCAGCTACCTCTCCCCGATACCTTTTCCCACAAACTCCAGCCACCTCAGCAGTCCCAAACTCCAGCCACCTCAGCAGTCCCAAACTCCACTTTATGCTTCTTTATCTCAGTGAGATTAGCATTATCCATTTGGGCTCTGGCTTCCACGCTGCCCTTGGAATGTTGCCACAGGTGGAAAGCTGGAATTAATGTGGAACTCATTTCATATTTTCTCTTTCTCTCAGGAATCATAGTTCTGTGTTATCTGTTACTCAGTGCCTAGAAATAGTTTCCTCATAGATTTTGTCCAGTTTTATTATTTATGTTGGGAATGTAAGTCTGATACTAGTTACTTTGCCATGACTAG
Organism: Mustela nigripes; assembly: GCF_022355385.1. NCBI lineage: Eukaryota > Metazoa > Chordata > Mammalia > Carnivora > Mustelidae > Mustela > Mustela nigripes. The sequence continues at coordinate 105,577,043 of NC_081558.1, forward strand.
AAGCAGAAGTTCTAGAACTTTATCCATTATTTTTTTATTAGTTATGGCATACACAATCTTGGCGGCTAGGGATTCTGTTTTAGGTGGCTTTCTAAATCTCATAGTTATATGCATATCAAGAAGAGGAAGCTAAGTCAATAGAGTCAAAGTCAGTAGAGTTTTAAAAAAAGTTCTTTTTTAAAGAAAAAATAGTTTATGTTTTTTAAAATACCTGGAATATTTTAATGCACTTTTTTTTCCATTTAATTTTATTAAATCCATTACAAAAGCCTCATTGATTTCTATTTTTTCTTGAATTGACTCTGAACTTTTAAGCTATGTATCATAAATCCTCTGTTGTGTAGCTCCAACCTACCTTTCTGCTCTTAACTCCTACACTGTCTAACCTGACACTCTAGTCATGTTGAACTATTTGTTCTTTCAAACACAAACCCTAGCGAATATGACATACTACATTCCTTATGATTCATTTTCTTATTTATTTTCAAATGTTATTTTAGACTCCTTTTAATTTGATCCGGTATATGGTACTTCACACATTCTACTGAGAATAGTCATTATTTTATCACAAATCAAAAATGTCTTCAAAAATTTCCTTTTTGATTTTGAGCTCCTTTTCTACTTGGACATCATTGCTTCTTCCATTCTTGTACTTCTCATATGTAATCAGTTACCAAGTTCTCTCAGTCACAAATCCTAAGCATCCGAACCTACTGTCTTATCTTTATTTCCACTGAATTTGCCATAGTTCAGCCTGACAATTTCTTGTAAGAACAACCCGGTCTTTTCCATCTCTGTACTGTTACCAGAGTAATCCTTTTGAAACTCATATTTAACTATAACAATCTTCTGAATGAAGATCTTTCAATGGTTTGGCTTTGACATGATTAAAAAGTCAAGGTTTCTTTGTCTGACGCTTAGCTTGCATGGTGCATTTTAAGGAAGTGTAGTCTAAAATGCCTAGTGGAATGCCTATTCAGAAAAACGCTAGTGGTTTTTAGTAAGGAAGTAACATAAAGATTTAGGAAAGGCTCTTCTGTTAGAAGCAAACCAAGTAAGCTTTTTTTTTTTTTTTCGTGTTTCTAGAAAGATAGTTGTAATTTAATAAGTTATTGCCATAAGAATGTATTCTAGGTCAGTTATGGGTATTAGTTTTCCTTTCTGATTTTTAGGTTAATAGTGCCAGTTTTTCAAAAACACTGTTTGTTGTTATCGATGAGTAAGAATATCAGTACATGTGTTTGGAGGAATGTAACATGACAGCTCTGTAAATACATGCCTGTCTTTCAGTCTGTTTCTGTGCCAGAATGGTGACATTATTGGAGAATAGCTACCATTAGAATTAATACCAATGCTCAGAATCTGGCTAATGCATACTTGGATGAATTAATTGACCTTTATCCTAAGTATGGTGGATGAGTCATGGTAGTACCAAGGAGAATACAGGTGATAGCCACACAGTTGGAAAACAGGAGAAAATGAAACAAAATCCTTTGGGAAGGGATTTAGAAATATAAGGCCCGAAATCTGCTCCAAGCTGGGCTATAGCATTGCTAGTTGTCAATTATCTTGAGTGATTCATTTTCCTCCTGTGGGAGTCACTTTTTGCCATTTGTACAATGAAGGCACTGGACTGTGTAATATCTGAAATCTCTGTAATTTTTAATATTCTTACTGGAATTTGGAATTTAAAAAATATTCCCACTTCAGACTTTATATTTTAAATGTGTATCAGTGCTTTGGGAATTAGGGCCTTTGGATTGCTTAATTTATCTATTGTCGTCAGTCCAATGGACAAGAGGTCTAGGGCCTCTTTCCAAATTAGAGACCAATCTCCTCTTTTCCCTCTCAGCATATCCTAACACTTAAAAAATAGGGAATTTTTGTATTTTGGGATATCATTAAAAATTACTTAGAAGGCCAGCTAAGGAAGTCATGCCCAAATCCTATAATTATTTGAGTTTCTTTCTTATCTCAGTTCATTTTTGGACTCTACTTCCAGTTCTAGTTATCTACCTTCTGAACCTACAGAGGCTTCCAGTAAATTTTCTAGCTAATATTTGGGAATTATTTTCAAAGAAATACAGTATCCGCACCTGGTATGCGTTGAAGAATAAGTGTCAGAGGCTATAGAGAAGAAAAAGGTGATTGGAAAAGCAGTGACCAAGAGAAAACTCTGATTAGTGCTCTAGTCAGAATGCTAGTTGAGTGGGTAAGCTCGGTCTTATGTACCTAGATCAACTATACTGAAGAACTATAGGTTGGAGAATGTTTCCTGTAGGTTTCAAGTTTAGTTTTGTATTCAGCAATCTGTTTAGAATTGAATATCATTGAATTTAGAATTGTATATCATTACCAATTTCCACAATGTGGCTAGTTGTGCTGCAGTGTAAGCATAATTTGTATAAAGACCAAGGTTTGTCAGCTTCAGTATACCTTTGCAAATACTTTAACCTATTATGAAGAACAATCATGATTAATTAGACATGACTTTCCCCTAAATGAGTTGGTACAGTCACAGACATGAAAAGGGACAGCCTGGGGGTTTGCTGGGGAGCAGAGGTATTGTGAAGACAATGGTAAACTTGGGTGAGTTGAGAACCCAGTTTAATATATATATATATATTTTTTAAATATATTTTTTATTTATTTGACAGAGAAAGAGAGATCACAAGTAGGCAGAGCAGCAGGCAGAGGGAGAGGGAGAAGCAGGCTCCCTGCTGAGCAGAGACCTTGATGTGGGACTCAATCCCAAGACCCTGGGATTAACCCGCTTAACCCACTGAGCCACCCAGGTGCCCCGAGAACCCAGTTTAGATTGCTCAGGGAATTCTCCAGGGTGACTGGCCTCAGGAAGAATGATTCATGGTGACTAACACACAAGAAACAACATTTAGTTAGTAATCAGGTATCAGTAGGTACTTTTGGGCTGGGAGAGAACTCTCTTGCTCCACTGCCACTGGTAATAACCAATCTGTTTTCTACAAAGGTTTTCACGTATAGTTTGTGGAAAACCAACAGAGTAATTATGCTTTTTTGGAATATGCATAATTATTACAGAGAGAGTTGGGTATTTCTAAGGAATATTTGGACAGGCTGAGCTAGAATCTGGGTGTTGCCTTTACCTCTCCCCAGTGTCTGACAATCCTGTTTTCAGGTATGGTGTAGGTAACACTATTCATTTAGTCATTCATTTTTGAACAGATATTTATTGAGTATAGATTATGTGACAAATAATATGGAAAAAAAAACCCTGTAAAACCAAAAATTATTAGGAGAAAATTGCAACATGTTTTGAAATGTGTTCGGTGGCTCTTTTAGAGAGGTTTAATACTGAAATTGTTTAGATTTGTGGTGAAATTCTCAGAAAAATAAAATAATTTATATTAGTGAATTTTTGAATATAAAACTTACCTTTTTTAGTATAAAGCTTTTTTTTTACTATAAAGCCTCTTCTAAAAAAATAAAAAAGCAAAATCCTTATTTATTATCATTTTTTAAAGATTTTAAAATATTTTTCAAGTCTATTCCTTAGAAGATTGTGAACGTATTTCATAACTTTCTCAGCATTATTATTCTTAATATTAATAATTGTATTTTAGTAAATGGCACTAAAGAGACTTGTTAAGGTTTGTGTCTACATTGCAGATATTTAGGTTATTGGACACATGAACTCCAGATGCACTTGTTTCATGTGAATGTGTGCGTGTATGTATTGATGTCTCTCAGGCATAGAGCTGCACCAGTTAAGACCTAGATAAGATCTGCTTGATCTCTATTCTCCGAAGTTTGGAAGGTTCAATATCGTCCACCAGCACTACCAGTTTATGTCTTTGTCCCCACACTAAAGATGCTTTAATATTGTGATATTTATTGGTTTGTTGTTTGTCTACTTTTTCTCCTTAAAATGGTCATTTCTCACTTAAAAATAAATCTCTTTCTATTTCTTTCTTTTTCCTTTCTAGACCAGAGGTCAGCAAACTTTATCTGTGGGAAAAACTTTTCCTTTGTGGACCACATGGTCTGTGTCACAGCCACTCAACTTTCCAGTGGTACCCTGCAACAGTCATAGACAGCGCACAGATGAGTGGGCGTGACTGTGTTCCAATAAAACTTTATTTTCAAAAATAGGCAGTGGGCCTAGCTGCTGGGGGCCATCATTTACCAACCCCTGCTCTAGATTGTTGAGTGTGCTGAAATAGTGATGTAGATTAATATGTAAAAAAAGCAAAAAGAATTTTTTAATCAATCAATAAATAAAAAGTTGTATAAGAACTTAAGGTGCTCCTACAAACAAAATGTACAAAATTTTGTGCCATGATTCTATGATGGTGTTTTGGGGTAGTTAGATGGCTCTCCTTCCATTTCTCACTTCTTTGCATCTTTTTTCAGGTTTGTGTCTACATTGCAGATATTTAGGTTATTGGACACATGAACTCCAGATGCACTTGTTTCATGTGAATGTGTGCGTGTATGTATTGATGTCTCTCAGGCATAGAGCTGCACCAGTTAAGACCTAGATAAGATCTGCTTGATCTCTATTCTCCGAAGTTTGGAAGGTTCAATATCGTCCACCAGCACTACCAGTTTATG